>NC_034609.1:17200547-17280425 GCF_900095145.1 Mus pahari | reverse complement strand
AGAGAGAGAGAGAGAGAGAGAGAGAGAGAGAGAGAGAGAGAGAGAGATTGATTTTGGGTGGCATACTTACACAGAGCCACTTAGATAATAATTTCCTACATTCAGCCATCCATACTCCGAGGGCATCTCAGCGATGTGTAGGGGACACCTCTGCTGCTTGAACTATTAGCACTCCTTAGCTCTGTCCATATGAGACTGGTATGATAGGCTTGCATTATTTAAGAGTCATGGCATCCTGGAAGATTCCATTAAATTTTCAACAAAAGGTCTAGGAGGTCATACCTTGTGTGCCAGGCTCAGGATGCCTTCAGGCTTCTTCTGACAGTGCTAGAAGTGACCTAAGAAGATCATAGGCATTCAGCAGAGTCAACCCAGGAGAGAGGCTAGATGAGCACCAGCTGGTGAAGTCACGGGGACTGGGATGCCCAGCATATGAAACCCACATCCTGTCCTTTGGGGATGGAAATGTTTTCCCTGTCCCACTATTTATGCTGGAACTATGGAACCTTCTCCTCATCCTCCTCATCCTCCTCATCCTCATCCTCCTCGTCCTCCTCCTCCCCTCCTCTCTCTCCTCCTCTTCCCCCTCCTCCCTCCTCCCTCCTCCTCCTCCCTCTCCCCCTTCTCCTCCTTCTCCTCCTCCTCCTCCTCCTCCTCCTCCTCCTTTTAACTTTTTATTGATTCTTGTGGTTTTCACATCACGCATCCCAGTCCAGCTCATCTCCCATCCTTTCATATCTACCTAGCAACCTCCCCCACAAAATAAAACACACATGAATAAACAAACAAACCATAGACCATCTCATCATGGAAGCTGTAGTGTGTCACAGTGTGTCCCACACTGTATCCCTCTGTTCACACAGCTACACTTGCAAATGTTCATTGCAATGAGTCACTGGGTTGATTCGAGATCTCTGGCTTCTGTGACTCTATCAATATTGGCTCTTCATCGGATCCCTTTCCCAGCTATCCTGTTATGGCCCTGTAACTTGGACATCCTGAAGCTTTGGAACAGCAGGACTGACCCTTTCAGATGTCCCAAACATTTCCAAAAGTTATAGATTTGGGAATGGGCTAATTCAAAGCCCTGGATCTAGGCCTGGGTGGTAGCTGAGCTGGTCAGCTCAGGAGATCTCCTTTATCCACTACACATCCAGGACTAGCTTTGCAGCACCGCTGCAGCTAAGCTACCCCATGCCTCTGTCAGAAGGAACCAGGGTCACCTCTCAAGTCCTCAGGGCCAGGTTCACCCACACCCATGCCTCCAGCGCTGCTTGACCAGTCTGCAACATGAGTGTGTGTGTGTGTGTGTGTGTGTGTGTGTGTGTGTGTGTGTGTGTGTGTGTGTGNGTGTGTGTGTGTGTGTGTAGGTTAGAGAATAACTTTCTGGAGTCAGTTCCCTCCTCCCACCACATGGCTTCTGGAGATGGAATCCAGTTTTCGGGCTTGGTGTCAAGCATCCCTAACCTGCTGAGCCGTCTCAGCAGCCCAGGCTTGAGTTGAATCATGCTGGAAGAGTTGAGCGGTTGCGAACTCTTGGGGGATAGAGTAAACATATTTTGAATTACAGTGTGACCATGAACCTTTAGTAGCCAAGGACAGAACTCTGTGGTATGAAATGCCCCTCGAAGGCTCGTGTGTTGAAGACTTGTTCCCCGAACCCTGGTGTTATTGAGAGGATAACTGGATCCTGAGGATGCTAAACTTTCAGTCTTCTTTGCTTTCCTTCCATTAAACTCGACTCAGCTCCAGGGCCCAGTGCTCATTCCCTGTCAGTTGTCACAGATGGCACTGTGTATGCACAGACTAAACAGCCTCATTTGACACCAAATCCTCTAGAATGGCTACTAGAGATGTGCAATAAGAACAAACATATTGCCTGATATAAGAGACAGTGGGGAATAACCTTCAACTCATTAGCATAGGAGAATACTTTTTGAACGAAACACCAACAGCGCAGGCACTAAGATCAAGTAATAAATGGGACCTTATGGACCTGAAAAGCTTCTGCATGACAAGGGCACCATCATTCCGACAAAGTGCCAGCCTACACAATGGGCGATGATTTTTACCAACTACACATCTGCTAGAGGGCTAATAGCCAAAATATTTAAAGGACTGAAAAAGACTATATATCAAGAAAACATATAATCTAATTTTAAAATGAGGTACAGATCTGAACGGAGAATGTTCGAAAGAGGAAACTCAAATGAGCTGAGAAACACTTAAAGAAATGTTCAACATCCTTAGTCATCAAGGAAATCCAAATCAATATTACTTTGAAATTCCCTCTTGCACCCACCAGAATGGCCAGGATCAATAACGTAAGAGGAACACTTATCCATTGCTGGAGGGAGTGCAAACTTGTATAGCCACTGTGAAAATCAGTGTGGCAGATTCTCAGGAAGACTGGAATCCATCTACCACAGGACCCAGCTATACCACTCTTGGACATACGCCCATAGGACATCCCCTCCTACCACAGAGATGCTTGCTCAGCAACGCTCACTGCTGCTCTGGTTCAGTCGCCAGAAGTCGGAAACAACAGATGTCCACCAACAGAAGAACGGATAAAGAAAATGTACATTTATACAACGGAATATATTACTCGGTCATAAAAAGAAATGATAGCATGAAAGCACTCGGCACACTACAAAAGGAGAATCAAGCACCAAGCCGGCCACAAAACCTTTGATCTCCAATCGTCTTCTGCCTACAAGATCTCCTGGTGCAATGGCGGTACTCCACCACTGTGGGATGAGCCGAACAATATCTGATTTGTCTGAAGGCCAATTCCATGAGCTAAAACCCATATCTGACACTGCTTGGTGACCAAGAACCTGAGATGGCTCGAAGACTACTGTTCTATATATATTTTTTTAAATAGCGGTAAAATGACTCCTAATGACATTCTGCTATACTCATAGATCTCTCCTGGCTCTGCCATTACCAGATAACTTCATCCCACACAGGGCCTGCACAGATCTGCACCAGATAATGTCCTAGAGCTGGAAGGAGAAGGGAGCCCAGGGCCCATCCCCAACCCAGATGCTCTCTGCAATCGATAACTATCTGCAAATGATAAGCTGGTTTTCTCCAGCGGAGTCTAACTGGGGTCTAACCATTCTTAAGGGTGGACTGCGTTCCTCGCAGTAGACGGCCAACAGACAACGGCACTGGGGATTCCTCACCTCACAATGTCGTGCCAGGCATGTTCTATATTTTATTCATGTGTCCTATCCTTTCACCCTATAGTCCTTTAGGTATATATTATTTTCACCGTATAGGTCCTTTGTGTATACATTATGGGCTCCAGGCTAGTGTGTTTGCCCAAGTTTGTGGATGAGCGAGTCTCTGTACCTACATCTGTTCCCTGTGCTTCCTCTTGGTCTCTCGCCCTTATGTTTGATTGTTTTGTCCATTCCCAGTGTCAGTTGTTGTTCTATATTAGTACGCTATATTTTATTATTATCCCGTAGAAACAGGCAGAGGGTAGATCCAGATGAGAGGGGAGGTGGGAGAGAACCTGAGGGAACAGGGAGGGCAAACTGTAATCTGGATATATCGTGTGGGAAAAATAATCGATTTTCAGTAAAAGAAGACAAAAACCTATATTGACCTCACAACTTCCTTCAAACAGAGCCAACCATGAGCTCCAAGGGCCTGAGTGGGCCCAGAAAAAAAACAAAATCTGCACTAAATTGTACATCCAGTTCAATCCAGCAGGGATTCTGATTCCTTTGAAAGCCAGGCCTAAGAATGACAAAACAAAACAAAATTAGACAGCAGACGTGTCGCCCCATGGCATTCACTTTGTATTTAAACAAAAATGTGTGTGGGCCAGGGGCATAGCTCGGCGGAGGCGGGGGTGGGGGTGGGGAGCATGTGCTCAGCACACTTGAGGGCCTGGGTTTGATTCCAAGTACCAGAGAAGAACAGAGTACAAAACAGGAGGAAAAGAACAAAAAGGAGAGGGGAGGGGAGAGGATGGTAGAGGAGGGGAGGGGAGAGGCAGGAGGGGAGAGGAGGGGAGGCAGGGAGAAAAAGAAGGAGGGAGTAGAGGGGATGGAAGGAAATGAGAAGTAAGGGAGAGGGAGGAGGGCAGAGGAGGGGATGGGAGAGGAGAGGATGGAAGGGGAGAGGGGAGGAGAAGAGAAGANGGGAGGGGAGGGGAGAGGAGAGGAAAGGAGAGGAGAGGGAGGGGAGGGCAGAGGAGGGAAGAGGATAGGTGAGAGGGGAGGGGAAGGGTGAGGAAGAGAGTGGAGAGGATTGCCATCACACGTTCAATCTACTCTGTGTCCCATCTCTTCCCTGGGGTCTCAAAGCAGCCCTTTGGGTGAAAGGTGGGTTACTGTGATCAAAAGCTCTTCTTTGCAGGTCAGTGACCCATCAGGGACAGAGGCACTTGCCTTGTGTAACTCACAGCGCTTACATTCATGAAGGAAAAAAAGCACTCAGAACTGTACAACCCAATACACGGCACAGGAAATATCCTTTATTAGACTGTACATTTATTTGGTTTTTTTTTCCACGAAGAGAACTTTCAAAATAAATCCAAAGCAGGCGCAGAGATTCGCATGACACTTGGACAGTCCATGACACGAGAAGATGCAAATGAAACAATCCTATTTACACAGACGTAGAGACAGCAGAGCAAGGATAGGTGCCCCCGACTTCACATTCACCAACCAGGGCCAGGCACCCTGCCTGTGGGCAGAGCTGTGGGTCCCCAGGCCAGCAAACACAGGGCAGAGCGACACCCTCTACCTTCTCAACGCTACCCAAGCATCAAATTGACTGGGCTGGACTTGACTTCTTCTCAAACATCAAGGCTTTCTGGCATGAGATGAAAAGAAAACTCTAAAAAAGAGGATCTACTGGACCTAGAGGAATAGCAAAGCTCTGCAGGCAGAAACCTCTATTTCTAAGCCCAATAGATGGTCAGTTATGGGGTCACTTCTGGAAAGCTTCTGAGGTGACATGCTTTCTTCATTGTGACTTTAGCACAAGGACATTATTCTACTTTATTCTGGTTTATGTTTTCAATTGGATGTGTCCTTTGATGACATGATCAAATCCCTGTTTTATAGAGATGTGCCCCACGTCCCAAAATCCAAAGATGCAAAGTTCCTCTCTCAAGGTATAGCTAATTGGCTGCAGAGCCACTGCTAATCAATTCTAAATGCTGTGCTGCCTCCTCTACACCAGACACCCACTCTGATTACTTCCTCGCCATAGTTTTTAAAAGAAATAAACACATGAAGTGAGTGAGCTTAACGGGGTAGAAATGATTTCTTTGGTAAGAACATGTCAATCTTACATTACCAAATCTAGAAAATCTAGACTGGATGACTATGCGGCAGGGGACTGGCTTCCTCCTGGGCTGGAATTAAGACAGTTTAAGGACCTTTGTTGTGTAGGATATCTGCAGTGAGTTAGAATCCACTTTCTCTCCTGTCTCACTTGACTCTAGAATGGAGACTGGCGGGCGGAGGCTGAGTAATGCTAAAGTCTTAAACAAAGGTCTCACATATCATAGAAAACAATTCTCTAAAAATCAAATTAACAATCAAAAGCATCGAGTGTCACATTCAGTACTGTGAGCATGCTGGCCCTGAGTGAGCCATACTACTAAGAAAAAAAAAAAAAAGTCAGTCAGAACACAGAAGGCAAGCATTACTTATGATGACACAGTAGCCCCCATCTGGAAAGTGTGGGTGAAAGGTGGGTACGGGTGACTTCCTAGCACCTTCGTGAGAACCTCCAGGGGCTTTCCGAGTGTCTCCCCACTCCCCCCCACTAGAGCACCTGGGCATAGAGCCGCAAACCACTTTGTCCCAGTCTCAGGAGCCCACTTTGCCACAAAGCAGCACCATTGCTTTAGTCTGGGGCTCATTCGGCTAGCACCACATTTTCAACTTCAACCTCCCCGCCCCCCCAGGAGGGAACAGTGTCTGCAGGCAAAGAGGTCACTCAGATGGCAACGAGAAAATGGTGGCCCTCTGCTGATCCAAGGCATCCAGGCTTTCTGAGCATGTGTACTGGAGACAGTCAGGTGGACACTTGCTTCTCAGGCCCCACTATTCAAAGGGTGAGTTGTCATCAAAGGCAAGGACAATGCCTCTCAGGGAGCCAGTGGGGGAAGATGAGTAACATCCTTTTGCCCTCCTCCCAACACTTTGTTCTGCTAAGAAACACTCTTCCCCCTTAAGTGGGACTTTGCGAATCCTGTTCGGTGTCAGCCCGCGGTAGAGTAAACAGGGAGTTCCCTGGTGCTCTGGACTGTGAAGACAAGAGGAGGATGGAGAGTCCACCCAGATTCCTAGGGAGCAGAGACCTTGAGCAAGCGAGATTTCTCATCTTCTCACCAGGGAAGCGGGCAGACAGGAAGCGGCCTTCCTTTCTACGGGGCAGCTGGGAGGCAGGGAGGGCCAACATGGATTGTTTACATAATAATAATAGTAGTACGATATTTTAAAGGTAACAACTAGAAAGGAGTTACTACTCATGAGAGGTGTTGAGGTGGTTGCTAGCAGGGCCCTGGCTTGCACCTACCTTGCAGTGGAGTGGAAGAACTTTCCCTTCCCCAACACTCCAAGGCATTTGCCAATGAGGGATGCTTTGAGCTGACATGGCTGCCTTACATGGAAAGATCAAATTTCCTCTGAGGAATAACTCAAGGACTCTGATTCGGGGGGGTGGGGGGAATTTTGGCAGTCCTCAGAGTAAACTATCTCCCCATCCCCAGCTGGCCTCACCTGGCCTCTTTTTACAGCCTCCATGGGACATGGGGACATCCTAATTTCTCCATGTGCCTTCTACATGACTCCAATCACACACACACACACACACACACACACACACACACACATGAACATGCATACCAACACACACATATACACACAAACATACACACATACACAAGGACACACACATATATACAAACATATATACACAGACACAGACACACACAAACATGTACTTATAGACATGCACATACATATACACAGAGACATACACACACACATATATATACACATACACAGATACACACAAACATGAACTTATAGACATGCACACACACACACACACACACACATACACACAAAACCTAGGAAGGGAATCCTACTATCACAATGGCAACCTATGATTCTAGATTTCAAGAAAGGGCGTAAGAGATTCAAACCAGAAACAGAAATGCCAAGGAGACACCAAGGAGACACCATCAATTTACCAAACCATCCTTTCCCTCAATGAACCAAACCTAACCACCAGAGGGCACTAGTTGCAAGTGTGTGTCACATGTGAAACTTAGAAACTTCCTGAAGCCATCTCTGCCTGTCCCCTCCAGTCAGAATACCCTCCCTGGACTTGAGAGGCTAGGCTGGGCTGTGGTAAGTCCCATCGTGCCCTCCAAGGTGCCAAGTCAAGTAAATAAGGAAACAGGCCATTTTCAGAGCCAACAGACTCCACTGCTCAGGCCCCCTGTCTGCTGCGGTTCCCAGGGGAAGACCATGAAGAACCACGGCAGCCTATCAAGTTGTCCTACGACACCCACCTGGCCTGCCAGGACAGAAGTCCCTGTGGTGGGCCCACATATCTGGCTGTAGAGAGACCCTGTCTCCTCCCTAGGAAGGCCTTGGGGACTACCCATATGTCTGACAGAACAAAACTAGCAGATGGCAGTTTGTCTAGCCGTTACTACCTTTCTAAAGGATCTGACTTTGGGGAACTCCCTCACTGGTGGTGCAGCTACATTCTTCCCCTAAAATCATGGTTTGGGGACTCTCCAAACACCAGAAGTTAGAGTAATATTCTAGGACACACCCAAAACCAGCCTTTGATTAACTAGATAGCTAAGTAAGAGAGTTTCTACCTAACACCCCCCCGCCCCCAGCCTCAGAATATCTACCAGCTGCATTTTCAGTGCAAATAAAGCCCCACTCCCAAATGGAGGCTCAGATGCCGGAGCAGTGACAGGATAAATGGAAAGAGAGGGGTAACCTGCACACCCTGGCCCCACCCTGTCAGGCTTTGGTTGGGCTTTTGATATCTAACCAGAAGCCAATCTCCTCTCAGCCTGGGTGAACGGAAGATTTCGTTTATGATCTGTAGCGCAAGCAAATCCGGGAGGGGTTTCTGCCCGAGCCGTGGACCTCAGCTGAGGTGTGCTCCCAATGCAGTAAGCTCGCCCTCGAGCCAGGGTTCCAGACTTCACGTCCCACTTCCTCCTTCTAGCCTCTTCCTTGAGGCTCACCAGTTCTCCACACTCACTGCCTCCGGGCCAGATGAACAGAAGGTGAACAAAACCAGCGTCACGGAATCATTAGTAACTGAGAAAAACGGGAGCGATGGGGAAGGTGTCTTCCAGGAGAGGAATCCCAAGGCGGTGTCCGAATGGGGGCAAAGAGGGTGCCCTGGATCTGGACGTTGGCGCCTGGGTCCTCTTCCTCCTCTTCCTCATTGCCAGGTTCAGATCGCCAGCCAGTGCCGCAACTGCAAAAGGACAGCAAGGCCACTACCGTGAGGACAGAGCCAGTGGGGACTTAGAGGACAAGGGACCAGCTGGTTGGGGCTACACGAAGCAAAGGGCAGACAAAACAAATAGCCACTTTATTGACCCAGACCTCAGAACACCTTCCCTAATTGGCTCTAAGGCCGGATGCAAAGAGACCACCCCAAAAGGAGAAGGTCAATAGGGATCCCCCTCACTACCTGGGCCAGCAACATGCTATTATTAATGTCCTGCAATTATGCCTTCTAGGTCTAACATGCTCAGCTTAGCTTGGTGACACTCAGAGGCAGAAACAAAGTCCAGCACTTGGCATCTCAGGATGCCAAGAAAAACAGAACAGCAACAGCAGGAAGCTGGCTGGAGACACAGCAATCTCATCTCCAGCCCCCTTCACCTTTGTCCCTAAAATGAAGGTGGCTGCCATCCGGACTTTCCTGTGATCTCTCGCTTGGGGGCACCCAGCAGGGGACAACCAGAACCCACCACATCCTGTCCCACACAACCCAAGTTCAGCTCTGCATCTCTACCTGGAACTGTCTCACGTCTCTCTGGGCCACCCGATGGTGCTCATTCTCCGGGGTGATTCCATAGGCCACTCTCTGTGAGAAGGGAGAAGAAGGGAGGGAGCCTCAGGAGGCCAGGGAAAGCGGCCCGGGGGCGAGGTCTTTGCCTTACAAAGTAGGGATATTCGAAAAGGCCACCAGCACTAGTTATATGGCCAAATAAGTGTCGTAAAATACTAAGTCAGAATAAGAGGTACTTCTGCTGTGTGTGTGTACGATGTATATGTGTATGTGTATGTGTGTATCATTTCAGAAACCCCTGGTTTAAGCTGATCATATTGTGATGATTTGAAAAATGGTAGCGGGGCTCCTACAAAGAGAAATGGGATATCTGAAGGCAGCTCACACATTGAAAGGGGACAGGCATGGCAGAGTTTTGCCTTCTCGTGTGAACAGCAGAAACAGACGTGATACTGGCAGGAAGCATGCAGAAAGCATGCAGGAAGCACTTCCCGTGGGCCAGGTTCTTTACTTAGTACCCGAGTGCTCTTCTCTTCCAAGCTACACAGCATTATTCTCAGGCTACAGGTGTAGAAACTGAGGCTCGGGGTGGGTCTTCTCAGCAAATGAGGCAGGTATGCCGAATCTAAGTATCCTTTATCTCCGTCTTAGCTCGACAGGACAGCCACCTCCACCCTCATGCCACAACAGCCACCCAGAGCTCACCTCCCACAGGGAGCCGCGTATGCTGAGGAACTTGTAGATGACATAGGCAGGTACCAGGATCATGGATGAGAGGGCAATGCCCCACCCGACCCAGTTGGCCCAGGGAGGATAGACGTAGTCATCGTAGGTGAGCGGCTTGAAGTTGATGATGCTGACCACCACCACAAACTACGGGAAGGGAGGGGCAGAGAGGGAAGATGGACGCAGGGAGCAAGTGAGGACAACAGTCCCTGGGGGACCTGCCCCGACTCCCACTAAGATGAAACACCCTCCACACCCATTAAGGCCTGCATGACCAGGGCTTCCAGACCCCAGCACTTCCTCCCTTAGGAAATAAGTAGGCACACCCTGCCCCCAACCTGGACTCAGCCACCCTACCGACAGGCACCCCAGCCACACCCTACCCACCAGGAGAAAGGCAGGGCTCACGAACTTCCAACACAGCCTCCAGTACAGGCCTGGCTTAAACCCCATCATCTGCTGGATATCATTGCTGAACCTGTCCACACCTGTGAGCACATGGGGCAAGCATGTCACAGGGAGCCCAGAGATGCAGGACCGGGGCCTCCCCCTGAAGCCATTCCATGAGGTGCTGTCAGAGTGCAGGGCAGGTGGCAGGAGACTGACACCTTGGAATGCAGGAAGTCTGGCAGGCACTTTGATGATGGCAAGCAAGGGAGCCAACAAACTCTGGGACAGAGTCACCTTGCATGTGTCATTGTGATTATCTTACAAGACAGAGACAGAGCTCAGAGAAGGGAGGGCCAGACTGAGGAGCCAGGTGCCTGGATTCCATTCTGGCTCTTTCTTCTAGCATAGACTTTCTGCGAAAACAGTTTGTTTGTTCGTATGTTCATGGACATGGACGCCCTCAACCAGAATCTAAGAGAGACCATTAGACACTCTCACTACGATCTTTTCCAGAAAGAGTAAGAACAAGATTTACCAAGGGGAAATGAGCAGTTAGAACCCATTTGACAGTTTAGTAAGTAAAATCCAGGATATCTGTTTAAAATTTAAGTGCAGACACATAATAGAAAAAAAAAATCAGTATCAATAGATTCTATGCAATATTTGGGTCCTGTAGATCTAAAAACCTTATGTTCATTTTTCACCTGAAGTTCAAGTTCAGCTGGGCATCCTGTTTTGTTTGTTCAAGCCGTCTGGGTTGGGGATCTGCAGCTCTCTACTGATCTATTTCAGGTGCTGGTACCTGGCGTCTCCCAGGTCTTACAACCCAGATGAGCTGAGGATTGCAAGAGACTCGGGCCTATATTTTAATAGAGGCTGCTCACCTCTGGAGATCCATCCAGATGGCTGTCCTGGACATGAAAAAAAAAAAAAAAAAAAAAAAAACCCTTTCCCCCTCCAGATAAAACAGCCTCCAGGAGTTCTAGGGACCAGAACTTAGGATGCTCACTTACCATAAAACCAGGAGACCCCAATCGCTTCCATAAGCACCGCGAACAGAATGGAGGTGCCTGCTGCAAAGGTGTCCAGCAGAGTGAGGACATAAATCCCTCCCTGGGGCACAGAGAGCAGAGAGCAAGGTCACTGACTACATCTACCAAATCCCACCCACCCCTATTCCCACCTGCTCCGGGCCATGTTTTTACAAACACGCGTAATAAGGCTAAGGTATAGCTCAGTGTGTCTGTATTCTAACCGAGGGCTCTAGGAGCTGCTGGCAGGGAGTGTTTTATTTGATAAACAGTATGATAAGCTTCCAGGGAACTTCTGCTGGCTCTAAGTCAGTGAGTGGTAAATAATGATGCTTGGAGATCATCAGCCCCCAAAGCAGCAGAAGGCAAAGGGATTCGCTGTTTTATTGACATACTGTTTAACAGAGCCCTTTTACACTCAGCCTTGTCCAGCTCACCCCAGTGCCAAGGCTGAGAATGTCCCGGTTTTTGAAACACAGTCCTAGAAAGTCCGAGAGTGTCTCATGTCCAGCCTCACCTTGGTTATACAGAACAGTGCCAGAAGGAAGGTGCTGATGGTGACAACACACGTGAAGAGTTTCCGGTGTCGCTTCAGGACCTGGAAGTCATCAGCTAGTCCGGTGATGACTGCTTCCATGCCTCCCATCTATAGAGAACCAGGAAGGTGGGGTGGGGATGAAGGGGTCCTTGGGGCTCAGTATCAACCTCAGTTACATAAGACTTTCCAGAAAATAGCAGACCCTGCCTTCCACCCAAGCATCGTTCCCTTTTTTCTACCCCAAACTCAACCAAGCTCAAGTTATATACGATGGTGAAGAGCTAACTCTTTCCGGACTCAGCAACCAGTCCCTAACCCCTTACTAGCTCAGCCTGAGTGGGTACTGATGAAAAACAGAGAGTAGGGGATATAGTTCCCAAATGATACACCTACATGCAAATGGGGCTCTCTGGAAACATCAGCCAAAGAATTTCTCCAAAGTGGGAACTTTATCCCACAGTAGATGACAAGGGTCCCTTGCTGCCTTGGAAGCAAGTATTCCCAAGCAAAGTGGTTACTTTAAATACAGACTCTTGGGGTCTATTCCTTACAGACCACGGTTGTGGCGGACAATAATCACACATGTCCCTTGTTCCTCTCTCCTGCCTTTGGCAGACATTGTTAATCAACATCAGTACTCTATCCTGGGGTCTGGAATCAGTCTCAGACCCCTTTCCAACACAGTGCTCTGGCAGATCCATCAAATGAGAAGCAAAGACAGTAAGATCCATTGGCTAGCTCCTCCCTACATCATTTAAGAATGAAGGGTGGAAACAGATATAAAAGGATGACAGGAATTTAACTTTTCACATGACTAAATAGTAATAATAGTAATAATAATGATGATGATGATGATGATAAAAAATAGGGATCTAGTAGCAAAACAGGGTCCAAAATGTTTGAGCTGGTTGTCAGTAATAAAATTTAAAGAATGGGAAAGTGCTGGGTCACAGAACGTACTATTCATGTCCTTTCTGAAGTCTGACTCCCCATCTGCAAAAGCAGAGTGTTGGGCTGGCGTGTCTGAGGCCCAGTACAATTTGGAGTTCCCATAGGTTCTGGCTGTGATCTAGGCTATCATTTGGAAGGGAGACTCACTTCATTGTTTGGATTAAAACAGTGCCCTTGGAAACAGACACCAGACAGCAGCAGCCCTACAGACTGAGTGCTGGAGTGGGTCTCAGGGGTGGAGAAAGGTGTTCTGAGAAGGGTCACTCACTGAACTATCTAGCCCCAGAGCCAGGAGCATCAAGAAGAACAGCACAGCCCAGAACGTGGATCCCGACAGAGTAGAGATGGCTTCTGGATACAGGATAAACACAAGCCCAGCTCCTGTAAGAAATATTAAGGCCTGATCAGTGGCTGGCATGCTCAGTAAAAGCTGCACAGAGCAAGGGAGCTCCACCCCAGCCTCAGGACATTTGGTCAGTCTTGTGTGGGCAGCGGCAGCACAGACTTGGGATCTTGGAATGAGTGATGGAGCCACAATTCAGTTGTGCTATTGTCTGGATCTCTGCTTCCCAAGGTGCCCTGTATCATAGACTTGATCTCCAGCTGGCGCAATTGTGCAGTGATTCAAACTTCAAGAGAAGCCCAATGTAGTCTTCCAATCTTTGAGGATGCACCCTTTAGGGAGATCCTAGGACCCAAGTTCCTTTTCCCTGTCTCTGCTTTACACCTTGGTCATCAGGTGAACAGGTTGCTCTGCCACGTGGGTCCCACCGTAGGCCCCAAAGCAAGAGTGCCCATTAGATATTGTAAGTAACCCTGTTATTTCATACATCAATTATCTTGGGTATTTTGTTAATAGTAATACAAAGCAAATGAACACAATCTGTGTATCAAACAAGCAGCAGAGAGAACAGCACCTTGCCTGAGCAGCTCTGAGTCATGTGTGGCCAACCCGCCTTCCACTTTGTGGGATTCTACTCTGATTCTCAGAAATTCATGATCCCCAGGATCCATTAAAGGCTACCCTTCCCTGGGTCTCACCTTCCTTATGGCCTTAAGAATATGGAAGGCCATAGAGAAGAACTGAGGTTCTAGAGTCAGGCTAACTGGGGCCAAATGCTAAAATCACCTCTCATTAGCCCATATTTAGCTTAAATCCCCAATCACTCATCTTTAAAGAGAATCCATTAAACCCCTGCCTTGTAGCTTTGTGAGAACTAAGTGGAAGGAAGTATGCTGGTATGTTTCGAACATAGTTTGTCCCCACTAAAGCTCAGGCTTGCTCCTCAAAATAGTGATGTGAAGAAGGTTGAGGACCTTAAAGATTTAATTAGATGCTAGTGAGATTAACCCTCTCTTTGGGGAGTTCCTACTCTCTGAGGGTTAAGCGGGCTCTTAGGGAATAGGGTGCTATAAATCAGGGCTGTCCCTCTAAGCATGACTCTTTTGACACACAGACATTTCTACTACTTCTCTATAGGAAGAGAAACAGACATGGCCTACACCAGAAGTCTAACTGATAACCAGTCTTCATGCTCTGGACTTCCAGAGGTGTAATCTAGCTAAGATTGCCAGGATGATGACCTCAAGGGAAAGTCCAGCAGATGGGGCCCAGAAATCTCCATAGCCAGACCTCTCCAACTACAGAGGCGTTATGAAGCCAGCTCAGTCTTTCTCCATTTAGCTGGAAGCAAAGTGGTTTGTCCACCTACCTTCAGTGGCAACATCCTCAATGTTGACCTTATGTTCGTGGGCCATGTAACCAAGGATGGAGAAGATGGCAAATCCAGAAATAAAACTGGTAACACAGTTGATGGTGCTGGTCAGCAGAGCATCCCTGGCAGAAAGAGAGAGGCGGCTAATGACGGTCCATATGACTCTATCTCTACTCTGCCCACCAACCACTGGCCATCTATGGAACATTCAGTCCGATCCAGCCTCAAAGGTAATCTCTCCTTTCCATTGACCTCCTGTCACATAGATACCCAAAGCCTTGCTATCACTGGGTAAGTACCTGCTGGTGCAGTGCATAGCAAAGAGCTAAGCAAAAGCATGCAGTCAACTCTTGGGGATCAGAGTTACTCTCCCCATAAGTAAACTCTGTATTCCTCTGTCTCCTAGCTCCTTGTATGGTCATTTCAGAGTGTTGCTAAGATGAACCACCCTACCTTCTTGTCTTATTTCTAATGACTTTTAGCATAGACTCATCTTAGCAAATAAAACAAATCAGCTCATTGATCCACAGACACACTGCCTCCCTGTTTTTGTCCATACAGTTTCTTGCCATAACTTATGTCATCGGCTCTACATCTGTCTACTGTAATCTCAACTATCCTCCCAGACTTGCCTTGGGTATACTTCTAGACTCTTGATGGTGGCAGCCTTCTAAGGGAATGATGGCCACCCCATTTTCCGACCTCCCTATAACCTCTCCTGACTGAATACCCATCCTGTTCTTTCTTGAATCAAAGATAGTTTTCTGCCTTAAATGGAATGAGAAAGGGAGACCCAAATCTTCCAGCTCTGAGGTCCTCATAGCACAAGGCCTGCAGGAGGTAGCATTAGGTTTTCATTGATCCAAACTGGAGGTTTCTTCTGTGTCCTGTCTGCCCTGACGTCTTACTTCTGAGCCAGCTGGCCCTCACCAGCCTGTTCATTCTGCCCCTGCCTGACAGAGTATCTGATGGACAGAGTCAAACAACTCCATCATCTCTTGCAGCCATGCCGTGCTCCTCTGTCGCAGTGATCCTTCCCCACAGGCTCCTATAGCTGCTGACGTCATCTTTCCCAAGAGGTGTCTTCTAGTGAAATCTGCTCCTTGGACCCCCATAGACCACATAAAAGGTCTCAGAGTGACCAGGGTGGTCCACAGGGGACAGTCCCATCTAGATAAAACCCTCTCGGTTCCTACAAGAGCCAGCTCCAGGATTCCTAGTGCTGGCGAGCACTAAAAGGGTGCTTACCTGTAACAGTTGTTGTCAAATTTATTGTAACTGGCAAATGCAATCAAGACTCCAAATCCAGCTCCCAGGGAAAAAAATATCTGGGTTGCAGCATCAATCCATACCTGGAGCCAATAAACAAAACTCATCACCATCTCTACTTCCTACAGACCGAACAGCTGCCCAGAGAGTGCTGTAGACTAGGAAATGTGGCAACAACCCGGGATCTCCCTAGATTCTCCTGGAGTCAGACATCAGAGTAATCATGTCCTGGTGGAGCCCAATGGATCCACTGAATGCCCAGATTTTGAAGAAATGTAATAAACTAGAAATTCTAAGCTAGAAACGTTGACAGGGCAAGACGAAAGATTCTGGCCATCTCAGCAGTTATGAAGATGGGATCTTAAGAAGATAATGATTTCTTTGGGACTTCCCCATGCAGATGGTGACAATCAATGAGAGCCTTAGGACACAATGGAGTTTACTTTTCTATCCACCCTCCCTGTGGATAGAAAAGTAAACTATCAAAAAAAAAAAAGTGACAAAAGTAGATGGCTGGTGAACTAAAGATCTAACCTCTTCTCCAATCTCTATGTCGTGGTTTGGCCCTAGCCAATCTCACCTCTCCAATATACAAGCTTACAGATACATTATATATTTATATATTATATATGTGTATATTGTATATAATATAATACTATTATAATTATATCAGTACACCTATGGCACTTGAGTGAGATAGTGTCTGCCATGTGTCTACTTACTATTATTTTTGGATTTCCCTAACCTTCTACTATAATGGGGAGAAGGCATATTCATTCACTGAAACCACACTAAGGACTCGGCGCCTGTATAGCTGACTGAATGAGGGGAAGCTAAACCGGTGCAGAACCCATGGAAGCCTGCTCTGCTTCGCGAGTTTCAAGATGACTCACGGCCTGTGGTCCATCATCTTCCTAAGAGTTACACAGGAAAGAGGTTGCTTCTAGGTCCTTGATCTACAGCACAGTGACAAGCTAGACACTCAACTAAGAAAGATGCATATCTAAATCTATACCTCTTAATGCTATGTTACTGCACTTGCCACCTTCCAACCCGAGGAGGCCTCCCTCCACCTGGCCGTTGGGTGGGTAGATGAACCCTTGGCACTCACCGTGGCCTCCTTGAGGCGGTAGAAGTCAATGTGCAAGTAGGCGTTGATGCCATTGGAGGCACCGGGCAGTGTGATGCCATGGACCAGGAGCACAAACAGGACAAAGTAAGGCAGGGTGGCTGTGATCCAGACAACCTGAACAATATACAAGATGGCTGTGAGAATCTCACCCTGACCATGACCTGGGGAGGTGCTAGGACAAGGACACTGGGTCTTTTCTCGGGCCACAAACACGCCATCCACCACTTCCTTTCTCTTAGTGTTGGAGGTGCCATCATCATTTCAGGGCCAGGTCCTCGGCCTGACCCCAGGGACAGAAAAATAAACGGATGCAGGGCTTATTCGGAGAAGCCCAGAACTGATCGAGTCAGTCACTGGGAGAAGAGAGGTGAGATGAAAGCTGAGGTCACCAAAGGCGAACACTAGGTTTTCAAAGCCCTTGATGCCTCGTTCTCAACAGAGCTGCCTCTCTCGACCCCTTTGCACTATTTTATATGGAATTGCATGCTCACAATGTAAGGCAGTGTCAGTCTTGTCAGCCTTGCCTCTGTCACACTAAAGACATGGGTTGTTAACACCCAACTTACAGGCAGGGTATTTAAAATCCCAGTCCTTCCTCTTCTCTCTCTCTCTCTCTCTCTCTCTCTNCTCTCTCTCTCTCTCCTCTCTCTCTCTCTCTCTCCTCTCTCCTTTCTATTTCCTTCCTCTCCTTTGCCACTCCCCTTCTCCTTTAGCCCTTCCTCCTTTGTGTGCTTTTGTTGCCTTCAGTGTTGAGAACCGAGCCCAGAGGATAGAATCCAGAACTTTCCACACGTCAAGCAAACGCGCTACCACTGAGAAACTTTTTTTTTCTTTATGAGACACTGGCTCACTTGTAGCCCAGGCTCCCTCAAATTCATGATCCTCCTGCCTCAATCTCCCAAGTGCTGGGATTACAGACACGTGCCTAACACTTGGCTTTTCTATTTTTTCTTTATCCACATTTCAGTATATCCTCTCAAGTCTAGTACATGTGACTGTGCAGAAAACAGGAAAAAAAAAAAGAATAAAACAATTCTCCACTCGATAGGAGAAGATTGAGATCAAGACAAACAATCTTTGCAAAAACACAAAAGGGAAGAAATTACCTTCAGACTCAAAACAGATAGCCAAACCCTTCCCGACATGGAGAAACAGAGAAAGGGGTGACTAGGGGGGTTGTCATCCTCACTGGTCCCTCATGCTCTTGGCCACACATTAAAGTACTCCAGGGGAATTGCACACGAGAATGTGGAAGACAGTTCCCAGGCCTGGGGTTTGAGGTTTAAATGGTCTAAGGTACAGCCTCAACTCCAGTATTTTTTTCCCAACTGAGGTCAACGTGTAGCCAAGGTTGATGTCTTCACTCTGTGGGCTGTAGCATTTTCTTTGCAGAAAAGCTGTGCACCAAACTGAGCCAGGGCTGGGTAGTCAGATCCAAAGAAGACAAAGCTGAAACATGAATGGGCATGTAGCTTAAAGACCAAGCTGTTCTTTCCCTACAGCTCAGGAACTCTGTCTCCTAAAAAATCCATACACCGCCCTGGATGGAACATGGAAATGACTTAGGGCATGACTGAGAGTAATATTCTTTGTCAGCCTAGAAAGATATCGCCCCCCCCCAAATTGACATATTAGTGACAAACTCCCACGTTTTTCCATACTCATGTTTAGAGGCTGGAATTTATCTTCCCAATTTTCCTGTTCCCAGTATATATGGTTCCTTTGAAATGCTTGTTAGGTGAGTGAATGGACAGTCACAGGGGTGAAATGTTGCACTAGAAAATGAGACAGATGGTGAGATACAGAATGGATTTTAATTAAATGAATGGATGGATGGGTAGCTAAGTGGGCAGATGGTTGAGTGAGATGGAAGAATGCAAGAGCACGTGAGCTACAAGCCAGAAGGTTAGTGAATGACAGTCAGTGGAAGAATGAAATTACAAGCAAAGGAATGGGGGAGGAAACACAGTGTGTAGACTCTCCAGTGGTGAGCACATCTGGTTCAGAGGGAACCAGGAAGGCTCTCCTACTTTATGGCATCCAGTCAGTCACTCTCCAGTTCTAAGAATAACTTTGAGAACATGAGCTTTGGGCTCTGTGTTCTTTGAAGGGTCATGGGTGCAGAAAGATGGCAGACAAACTTGATAACAAAAGGGGGAGAAAACCATGCCCTTGAAAGAGAGGTTGTTGCATCTGGGTGGCCTCACCCTGGTCTCAGATGATTCCGTTTCTCAAACTGGGGCAAGTGGATCCCAACCCTTGGCAACAGGAACAAAGATGAGCCATCATTCATCCTTATCCTAACAGTTACAGTTGCCTGCCACTCTTGTCAACAGCTGTGGCCCAGATGCACTGTCATGCCCAGGAGGCTGGGTGTGACCACACTTCTCCCATGCAAACAGCACCCAGTGTTCTGACTCCAAGGAATCGCCCATGGAGCCTGGGAGCTCCTGCACTGGCCAAGAGTGTGACTCCAACACAGATCTGGGTTTCCCCAGGAACGTATAAAGGTATAACAGAGCCGACAGTGAGTGTGTTAAGCATCAAGAAATGCTCATACATTCAAAGTTAAAGCTTTGGGTGGCAAACGTATTTTCAGACATCTAGGGCATTTGTCAAAACTAGAGGACATCTTCCTCACATCCATGTGCTTCCCTGTGCACATAGCAAAGGAAGAGACCTATGAGCTCTGTTATCTCCATCCCAGGCTTCTCTTTTAGCATGAGATAAAAATCAAAATGAGTAATTCCTTTTTCTGTTTTATTTTCTGTCACTTCAAAAATAATTTTTTGTTGTTATTACTTGTTTTGTTTTGCTTTTTTTTTTTTGAGACATGGTGTCACTAGGTAGCCCTGGTTAATCTGCTCTCATAGACCAGGTTGGCCTCAAACTTATTGGCATCTGCCTTACTCTGCTTCCCAGATGCTGGGATTAGAGGCATGTTCTATCATGTCCATCCCTAAACATAAATTATTACCCACTTGTATGTGTCTGTGGATAATTTCTGAAGTTCTACAGTACCAAATTCAAACTAATGGCTGATCATAAAGCTGAGGAAGACTGTAGCCTGTGGCTCATAAAAGGAAAAGCCTCCAGATGGCAGGGCTCTCTATTCAAAGTTGTCCAGGGAGAGGCTAAGTTTCCATTACTGAAAAGACACAAGCCTTGGGACTTGTCATGCATCCAAGTGTCAGGCCAAGGATGGGGCATTAGCACCGATGTCACCCAAAAGCTCATCAGAAATGGGAGCTCCTACCCCCACCCATACCAAATAGACTCTCTGCAAGAAAGATCAGAAATCTGTGCTTGTCCCTTGGGGTCCACTTAGACCTGCCATTGGAGAAGTGCTGGTGGTGGTCATGCTTCAAAACTAAGAATATAGATACCCACACTCCCAGAAGAAAGTTCCCTAGAGTTTGTGGGCAGCTAGCCTCCCCTACTTGGCAACTGCCAGACCAGTGAGAAATCATATCTCTAACAAACAAACAAACAAACAAACAAAACCAAGCACAGTGCACAGGAATGACAATCTGAAGTCTTCTCTCTGGACCTTGCCTGTTCACACACACCCAAATACACATGTGCACCCCACACACATACAAACGTACACATGTGCACACAGACAAGAACAAAAATAAATACAAAGTCATATCCACTCTGTATCCCTGTAAAACTGCATTAGTTTTTCCAGTTTTACTTTTTGTAGTCTTTGAAATGAATTTTGGGGCCATTTTCACTAACAATGAAGACAGTCTATAGTAGAGAAGAATTTACAGGGTATGGCATAACGATAACGTTGCTCAAGAAAATAAGGAGCTATAAATAGTTTAGTGTAAGCATGGACCATGTGCAAATGACTCTGTTCTGTGTTAACTCCATCAGGTCAAGTCAGGAAGGCAAGCTAGGATCAGCCTGGACTGACACAGTAAGGGGAAGACAGCTGGAATTTTGCCTTAACCATAAATAAAAATGCAAACACAGCAACAACAGCAAAGCTTTTTAATCAATTAAATATTCTAACGCTCTAATCATCTCTAAATTTGTCTGGCTTTCTCTCTTTTCCCCATTCTACTGCGTCTGCTAGAATCCAGGACATCGTTTACATACTCCAGTGGACTATGTGTTCCCATCTTCCAAGCAGACCAAAAACTGTCAGCGAAGCAGGTGATGGGGAATGGCTGGGGCTGGCCAGCTCTGTCATCCCATCTCATTTCCCTGGAAGAGGAGCCTCTGAAGTTTCTCAAAGTGTGATGCAGTGTGTAAACAGGTTGTGTGGGAGACGGGGAGACGAGCCCTGCCCCGATCCCTTCTGACCTCCTTCTACTTTGAAGTGATCGCTGGACCAACACAGCTGCCACTGAGTGCATGGTCTGGGATACCACCTCACCCCAGCACAGACTGTGCCCTGCTCCCACCTTCCCAAGAGCCAAGCAGTCAACAAAGCACCTTTCCAAATCATCTTCACTTGCACATTTCTGACTCATTCCAGGCCTCCTCTGTGACTCTGGGGGATGACTAAGAAAAGCGTGTGTGCTGTTCCAGAAAGAAATACGCAATACTCTCAGATTCCTCATCAGCCAGTTTATAAAAACAATGAAAGACGAGGCACTGAAATGTCCCAAGTGAGGCCGATTCTAGAAATAACCTCGTCATGGACCACCTGGGGCCTCTATGTGCTCAAACTCAGGGGGGGCTTATGCAAATGGGGGCCTTGGCTTCAGTTGACTCTGTAGGGCCTAACACATCCCTCATCATGTCTCCACGTGGATGGTGCCTTCATGGGAAACACTCCTTCGCAACTCAGAAAGTACAGTCAGTGAGAAGAACAGAGCACGCTCAAGCATTCCTGCTCCTGCTGGTATCTTGGTAACACCAGTCTCCCTGCCGGCAGCTTATTATGGTCTGCTCATGACTTTGAGGAACAAGTTGGGTTCCATATTAGAATACTAATGGCTCACATCCATCTTCTTCAGCTCAAAAGATGGGCTGTGTGGCCTGCTCCTGGTGCCAAGGGTAGCCCAGAGAAACCTAAGCAGGGCTTGTATGGGGCTTCCGTACCTTGGTGACTTTGCTCATGGGTTCTTCCAGAGAGACTCTCTCCCTTTCTTCTCACTTCTTCCTATGCCTATCCTGACAGGGGTAGCAAAAATATCACCTTCTCCACACACCTTTCTCTCAGCTGACAGAGCATTCGTTGCCCATGGCCTATAGTAAGAAATACTGCCTACCTCGAGTCAAAGTGCAGATAAACATACAGCTGTCTGCATCTGTCTGGTGAGAAGTAGCAAACTGAGCAGGTAGCCACTTCTACAGCTTGAAATAATACCAGCTTGAAAGCTTACAGTTGATATTTCTATTAAGGAGTAACTGAACTACCTAATGTGAAATTATTTCTAAGGGTAATGGCAAGTTTAAAACAAAACAAAAAAAGCAAGCTACATAGTAACAAGTGTAGTTTGTGACCACAAGTGCTTATTTAAAGGAGGCTACACATCGATGTGTCTGTATCGACACTCAAAATACTGCACATCTGGGTCAACCCCAAGCCCATCAGGGACACAAACAGAAGAAAGAAATGGAGGAAATAATCGGTCCTCTATTTGTGTAGCGCTAGTCTTAGCATCTGAAACAGCACGTAGTAGGTGTCCATAAAAGCTTAGTAAGTTGAGCTTAGCACTTAATAAAGTCCCTGAAGCTTGTCCACCCATCCTTCAACCCATCACTAAGCATTTACTAAGACCTATTATGCACCAAGCATTAGATGACAGTGATCCTAGATCGGTTTTGGCATTGAGACAAAGAATAAGCATGATGCAAGCAGAAACCGGAAGAGCTACTTCATGCAGGGTCTCCCCTGTGTGAATTGTGTTCTGGGAAGTCAGCTGTCATGATGTACAATGTCCAGGAAACACAAAAAAAGCTACATGGAAACAATCCCATACCCATTGACTCACAGCTCCAACCCCGCTCCTAGACAGCCCCGACCACCTAGGATGATTCTGTCCAGCCAGGTCTCCAGACACATGGCCCAGGCAGTATCACACAGAGCAGAAGAACCATGCCTCTGAGCCCAGCCAATCCTCAGAATTGGAACATGATAAGATGTTGGCCATTTTTAACTCTCTCTTCTTAGGACTGGCTTGTTCCAAAGCTGTATGTAAGCAAAACATCAGAAAGGACACCTCCTAGCTATGTCACTTCAATTACAGTTGAGTTCTAGACTGCATCCAGTCCCTGGGAGATTGTTACTCCCATATTAATCCCCAAGCGGAGAATCATCAGGAGCCACCTCCCAAACATACTCCATCCCACAGAAGACCTCAGAAAGCAGCAGCATCCGAGTTCAAAACACCACCCCATTAGTCTGCTAACCTGTATCCTCCTCCTAAGTGTCCAGACACTTTCGGGAACCCAGCATTTTATTAGAACCAAAGCACACATCTGATTGTCTTTCAAAGAATTTTCTCCCAAACATCCATACATAGACTTATTGATTCTATAATAAAGCCCATTGTCAATTTCCCAAGAAAGATGCAATGCTTACATGCAGTTTTAGGTAAGATTTCAAGGCCAAAGATCAGTCAGTGGTTGTTTTAGCCTTGGTCTCAAACCTTAGAGGATGCCCCAGGCTCTGATCTCTGCTATTATGGAAATTATCCAGAGAAAATGTGAGTATCCTGATCCACTTGCAGCCCTTTAGCCTGCTCTAGCACAGAGTCAGGCTCTGGGTAACAGATGTATCCACACAGGGATAGAGATGAGGATGCAACCAGAACTTGTGCTCCTAGAGCCACCTCTTTGCACTAGCCATATGGCTGTAGTTAGGAACACACACACACACACACACACACACACACACACACACACACACACCACCTGTGTATCTTTCCGACGTCCCAGCTGCGGAAGCACAGAGACATTACCTTTCCTGATGTCTTCACACCTTTCCAGAGGCTGAAATACAAGACAACGATGACGACCATCAGGCAGAGCAGCAGCTGCCACTGAGGCAGGCCGATGTCATGGATCCCACTGCTCTCGTGCAAGTGTAGGACTCCGCGTCTGCGAGCAGGAGAGAGGACAGCATTATGGAGGATGACCAAGTGGCCTAGAGATGGTAACAGGATCTGCCATTCTCCGTAAGTCTAGAGTTCTTGTGTGGGCCAGCTCCGGTCAGCTATGACCCGCATCTAGGATGGCCTGTTCAAGTACCACCTGCTGGCCATGGGAACACGATGACTAGAGAGGGAAGACCCCTCCTGTCCTTCAGACTTCATTCTCTAAACTACCAGTCCTCAGAAGGAGAAAGAACTCTGTCCACACACACTACAACCCTAGCGTGTTAATAGCTACCATTCGTAGAATTAATGTTCACAAATGCTCCAACCCCACATAGTAATGCCTACCATTGGTGGAATTAATGCTCACACAAACACAACTCCATCCCACATCCCAATACAAAACTCCACCATTAGTAGAATGGATGGGGTGTAGGGTACTGTGTAGCATCTAACCTCATGGAGATGAGCCTTTCACATCTTACTGTCATGGCAACAAATAAATGAGCATTTTCTTTCTGATTCCATTCATATGAAGTTCTGTGAAATATAGAAACTTGATCCAGATGGTTAGAAGTCACTCTGGGCTGGAAGAGGGGTGAGCAACTAGGAAGCGACTCATGGGCACATATAGAGACCAGGATTCCTGGACTGGGTGTTAGTCACATGACTGTTGGTGACAGTCCCTGAGCTGGCCCTTTATGATATGTTACCCTTCAATAAAAGGCATTTTAAACAGCAAAATCAAGCAGAATGAGCACTCTGAAAGCCTGGGGCTTTCAAGACCCCGTATATCATGTACAGCGAGGGAATGAATGACAGAACAGCAAGGAAAATGACCACTTGCTAATTAGGACCCAAAGTTACTTGTGGACATGGTCAAATGAGACAAATGGATAGATAAAATAGAAGATGAAGTCGATGGAACAGGGTGTCCCAAAGGGCACAGACGCTCACCAACAATACACACCCTCGAAAGTCAAGCAAGTGGAACAAAGAATACTGTAGTATTCTTTGGAATACTGGCCCAATTCTTTGGGCCTTGGACAACATCTATGCCATGCATTCCTCTCCAAAGGGTGCTGTAGGCTGACCCATTTGGGCTATAGACACACTTGGGAAGCATCTGGCATTCAACCCCTGCCTCGGTGAGGTTATACTCCAACGTCAGCAGTAGCCTTAAGTGTAAAATTACTATAAAGAGTGACTTTGTTAGGAGGAGTCAGGAAGCTGCAGGAGCCCCCCCAGAGTGGTCTCTGCCTTCTTGCTTCACTCAAAGGCTGTAGCTGGCTGACAGCTGTTGCTTTCAATATCCTTTCCCCTAAAAAGGCTCACCACTCATCCTTGATAGACATCTTTAACCCATTCAGTTCCCGCAGCTCCTGACTCATCTGGCAGAAGAACTGCCACACAGTTGCCCCTCAGTATCCCTGGGGGATTAGTTCCAGGACCTTCCATGGATATGATAATCAGTGGATGCCTAAGTCCCTTAGATAAAATGGCATTGTATTTGATATTTCTTGCCCAAGCCCTTTCTGTACATTCTAGATCATCTCTAGGCTGTTTTAAACACAGTAACAGTAAACGTGCTACTCCGCATCACTGCAGAGACAAAGGCAAGATACAAACTTTTGTCTGTACCTGTTCAGAATAGACACATCTCCACAGTGTGATATGGGGGGAGGGGGGTTTCACTGCGCAAAGGTCTTCCCAGAAAGAAAGGTAAATAAATGACTCCTGGGTGGCTAGGGCTCAGCCCAGGTCTGGCAGCTGCACGTCGGATTCAGCACAGACAAATATCCTAACTTCTTTTTGCCAAGTCCAACAATCTGTCTTCTACTTAAAATAGAAATAAGAACCAGAGCCACCCCCAAGGAGATCTAGGGAGAAAAGGTGAGTCTCCAGAAAGCATGATTTTGCTTCTCTGAGTAAACCTGCCTTCTACTTCTGGTTAAATCCCAACTTTCCAGGTCCTTCACACTGTCTGCGCAACCTCCCATTTTCCCATGTAGACACTTCATATGTCTGTGTGTCAGTCTGCAAATGTCTATGTTCAGCTTCAGACAGTTATCAATCGTACTACATGTTATAAGGAAGCAGCAGGTTCGTATACTATCCTTCCTTAAAACAAAATATTAATTCAAATGGCATACTGATGGTAAAAAAAAATTGAATACATCTTTGATGGAAAAACAAATTATACATACCTATGTATATATTTACATATATAGACTATCTATAATCATATATATGTCTTCTATGCCCTCTTCCTCTTCATCCTTCTCTTCCCTCAGTTTTCTTCCTCTTTGTCCTCCTTCATGCCCCAAAGAGAATTATGAGATAGGGGCTTTAATTTGAATATAATTTGGAATCTGCCAGAGACACCAGCTGATCATGTAGCCCCATCTCCGAGCAATTTCCCTCTTCAGCAATAGGATTCTCAACTCACATATTAGTATTAACTGTCTAATGCCAAAATAAATCTTTCTGTTTGTTGTCGTTTGATTGTCTGTTTCACTGTGTAGCCCAGGCTGCCTGGGAACCTACGGCTCTCTTCCTGCTTCGTTCTCCCATGAGCCAACAGAGCAGACAAAAATCAATTTTAAAAAAAAAAAAGATATATTATATCATAAAGCAATCTGCTGCAATCTGCTCACTCTTAACCAATTAAGTCAAACCTCTGTGGAGTTGGCACTTGGGTAATAAAGTCTTTGGCCACCAAAGATTGAATCCACTGAGTCAGATACCCACCCAATGACAAGCTTCTTCTAGACCAACCCAAGCCTTCCAGAATGTATTTACTGTCCTGGCAAAATACAATTGGCTTTCTGTGCATGAGAGAGGGGAGACTTGAGAAGGCTCCTAAGAGAAGGGCTTGTAAATCTTCTAGAATCCTGGGTGTTTGAAGGAGGGCACAGGTAATTGGGAGTTGAACTGCCTTTACTGGACCAGCTCAAAATAGATAGATAGATAGATAGATAGATAGATAGATAGATAGATAGATAGATAGATAGATAGATAGATCAGATCCAGTGCCCGTGAGAGTATCTACTCCCAGTCTGGAGATCCACCAGCTTGTCCCTGAGTAGTTAATGTTTGTGAATAGCCTGAGAAGGTGTGAAGGTCACTGCTAATCCTGTGTGCTTCCATTTTGTAATTCATTCATTCACGTCAAGTGTCTAGTATTTGCAAGAACACAAGGAGAAGTTGAAGTGTGGTGGACAGAAGTGAAGTCATCCAGGCTCCCCCAGTGGGCCCTGTCCCTGGATCCTGTGTGACCTGACCCCATGCTAACACCAAGCCTTCTGTAGCTCAGCTTTGATCCAGGTTGGCGTTAGAGGCTGGTGACTCCAGCATACATGAAGTTCCCAGGATAGGGGCGATGCGAATAGGCTCATGCCAGCATCCCCACCTCCGAGCTTTCTCCCTCTCGTGAGGATTCAGTTGCAGAAGGTGGGCCATACCCTAAGCCCAGGAAATGACCCCCTCCCCCAGAGGACAACTGGAGCTATCACTGCATCTGGGTTCTAGGCTTCAGGGAGGAGTTCACAAAGGAAGTTGAGGAGTGCTTGCAAGGTTCCACAAAGAGCGCAAGTGGGTTGGGCTCTTCTGACAAGGTTGCTAGGAGCACGGGGCAAGCTGGCAGCAGGTAGACAGGTGCAGTGATGAACGAGGATGTGAGCATTTGTGAATGATGAATGAAGCTTGGTGAATGCTCAAGACCCCCAAAGACACCCACGTCCCCCCAAACATCCAGTCTCTGAAGCCCCAGCTCACCTGTTTTGACTTCACCATGTCTTACCTCCTCCCCCAACACACCCTGGGTCTGACTCTTCCTAGTCCTGTCTCCGGTCCTCACTAGCCTGCCCCACACCCTACCCCTCTAGAACCATAGAAGATGCCACTGGTTCCCCCAGTCCTCGTCTCTCTGCCTCTCACTAGCTCTCTTAAATCCCATCCAGCCTAACCTCAGACAGATGTGACACATCGGGGTCTAACCTTGTCACTCTTTTGACACATCGGTCTAACCTTGTCACTCTTTTGCCTCCAAATACTCAGAGATTTCATATCATATAAGACAGAACTTCTCACCAAGACGATTCTTGTGTGTGGATCTTTCTGGTTATTATGTATATATGGAGGGACAGGGTAGTATTTGTATCTATTGAATAAAGGTCAAACATACAGAACAGTGCCCTGCCCCCACTCCCCAGAAAGACTCGTCCTACCATAAATTATGCATGTCAAGCTGTCAAGTCCCTCTCCAGGGGACACAAACTAGCCTTTTAGCATCAGAAAGCTTTCAGAGCCCACCACTGCCAAGTTCATGCCTCTCGTGCCAGTCTTTTGCTCCTGGCAACAGCAAGATACTTGTCTACAGTCTTCAGGAGTTCCTCCGATCCTTGGGGAAAATCTTGGGACCCTTGGGACTTTCTGTGCCTGCATCCTAGAATACATTTCCCAGCCCAACTTGTCAGCCTGGCCAACCTTTGAGTCCCGATAGTCTCAAATCAGAAGTGGTCCCCTGACCCGTAGCTTTTATTTCCAAAGAGAGCAAGGATGGAAGGTGGGATGGGAAAGGGACACGTTGGGAAGAGAAGAAAGGAGAAAATGAGGGTGGAGACTTGGAATGGGTGACTAAATATGACCAAGGATTAGTCTGGCCTCACTCGATGCTTAGTTCTTAGTTCTGCTTTGCCTCATTGTTTTATGGGTAAAATGTGAATGATGGCAATTGCCATCTGGCTAATTGGACTGTTAAATCTCTCAATCTCTCTCTTTCTCTTTCTCTCTCTCTCTCTCCAGGGAGTCATCACCACCCCCTGCTTGTCTGAAACTTGGAAAGATTCCCTAGGGTACAGACACACAACTAAAGCACCCTCATGCAATGGGCTGCCTCACCCTCACGTGCCGTGCATCTGAAGAGCCAGACTCCAGAGCCGATCACGGAGGAGAAGACTGAGGGCAACCTCCCAGGCTCTGAGGTTGGCGCATGTAACTTGCGTTTGTATTCCTTTCCCCGCAGCTTAATGGGCGTGAGTCATCATGGAGAGCACCATCCAGGTTTTCCACAGCCTGTGAGCCAAAAGGGCTCCACTCGACATTTAAGCATGAAGAGTTAACGTTGGGGAGGAGGGAGAATGCCCTTCCTCATCAGAAATGTTATGGGTAGGAATTTTCTATCCTGACGCATTCACTGAAGATGCCTTTTACAGATAAGGATGGAACTTCAGTGGCCTTCAGTGATGGGGCCACGTGGCTTCAGGCCCAGAGCCTGGGGAGAGCAGCAGTTTTGTTCCCTTGAATGACATGTTCGGTCTGTCGACCTAAATGAGCAGAAGATGGCAGCAGACTTGACCAGGAGGCCTCGTGGGGGGGGGGGGGGGGGAGGAAGGAATTACCCAACCTCCACAGGGCTGGCACTGGTTCACATCTGCTGGCTCTTTGGGGTTGAATGATCTTAAAAGCACATCACGCCTTTCAATAAAAGGGAGATGAGCTGCACAAACTCCAGAGGCAGCCCATGGCAGTGCTGTGTTCTGGGAAAGCTCATAGGCAGGGCCGACTTGAGAAAGTGAAGCCTGAGAAGGGCTACTATCTACCTGCAGAGGCCCCTGCACCCTTGTCCCACAAAAGGAAAGCAGGAGCCAGACCTATGAGATGAGAGTCCTAGACCAGATGAGGAGACCCAGGTCTGCCTCAGACCTGAAGCTGGACCACACCTTTGTCATCTGGCATTATACCTCATTTCCACCTCCGCAAATGGAGAAGGAGAAGATAAGGCAGGAGTTGGATGTGAAAACATGCTAGAAACCCAGTTCAGGGGGAGCTATGAAGGCTTCCAGGGGCAGGGAACAGATGAGGGAACAGATGAGGGAGACAGAGAAGTCTACAGAGAAGAACGCTGCTGATAGCCTCCCGCTTCCTGCTCTCCACGCTAGGCCCCCAAGGCCCTGTGTCATCTTAGACAAGAATGTGTTCTCTGCTCTTAGCTGGGTCTGGAAAAAGCTCAGCTCTGCAACAAAAGCACTGGAGGTCTCATCCCCCTCCTGCTGGGCATCTCTGCGGGAGATGTGCTGGCCGCTGGGGAGGGGGAGGAGTCAAATACTAACCAGACCAAGATGAGGGACTTTCATTTACCACTTTAATTTATAAGAACAACGGTTGCGGTTGCCAGGAGGTAAAGGAAAACCGGTGTTCTTTGCTCTGCGAGGGGAAGAGAGAGGCATGCTGGGAAGCAGGGAGCAGCAGCCACGCCCTCCCCATCCCCCATCTTTCACTGGCTCCGTGTCCAAACCACACTCATGAACTAGGAAGAAACTCCCAGAACCTTCACCCACAAACTCTGCTCCTCTGAAGAATGAAGGAGACCCTAAATCTTCTATGATACGACACACACACACACACACACACACACACACACACACACACACACACCCAGAGACAAGGACCTGCAGTGACTAATCCTGGGGTCTTCAATGATGACTGGATGTAAGGATTCTGGGGAGACACTGACAAAGAAAGTACCCTGGCTGGACCCAGGCTGGCAAGATCCAGGCAGTGGTGACTTCCTAAGCTCCCCCAGGAGATTGTGATGTGTAGCCAAGATTTAACTCCACTGTGCTAAGAGCTTGCATCTGGACCAAACTCCCTTCTGATGCTCCTTCTAAACAGGGGATCTGGAAGAAAGCACTGGCCAGTTTACGCCAGTTTCTTCATTCATAGAGCAAGCAACATTTTAGTATTAATCAGGTCCCATCTTCTTAAGCAGGAAGAAAAACTACTCAAAATCATTTCCACATTCCCTGAAACTGAGCAGATTCACTCGGCCCCTCACTGCAGGAGTAAGCATCAGAAGCCGAGTTCCCCTGAGACCAGGAGAACAGAGCTGCCAAGAGGACTCTCAGAGGAGGAAAGCTGCAAAGACTGAGAGCATCCCAGCTGCCTGGAAAAGGCAGAAACCAGCTGATATACCTGGAACCAGTTTTGAGCAGACTCACTTGAAAAGGGCAATGTGCGGTGAGCTCCAGGCTCCCCGCTTTTGTGATCTGTCACCCATTCTGGGGTGGACTTTGCTGATAGAACTCTCTCTGAGTCATTTCTGCTCCAGTAAGTAATCCCTTCACCCATTTCCATGTAAACAACTCCAATAAGCTCATGGCTCAGCAAGCTGGACTTTGGTGGTATCCGTACTTTCTTCTTTGGTGGGCTCCTGTATGACCTAGGTGATAAATCTATGTACATGACCCGAAAGCCTCAGAATCTCACATCTCAGTTCCTGTTTAGTACAGTGAGAGGCTTCCACACTGGATCACATGAGCTCTGAGGATAGACGCTGGTGGCCTTTACCTGTTGTGATGCACATTCGGGGCCTGGACTACCACTCACATGTGACTAAGCCATCGTTCAAATAAGGGTCAACCTCACTGGAGGGAGCAGTTGAAGCTGTCTTCTGAGGGTAGAAATGGGCATGGAGTTAGAGGACTGAAAATACATCAACCACTCCCTTCACTAAGACCCATCAAGGCAGACCAGAGACTGAGAATCCAACAGACTGGATAGTGGGGGCTCAGGAGTCAGCCACAGACAAACTAAAAGAGCCCATTCTGAGCTAAGTGAATAAACTGGATTAAATCCATGAGGGGGAGAGCTGGTTTTCACAGCAGGACTCTACTTAGTTATTCTAGAAGGATTGATGAAAATAACAGAGGACGATTAGACATGAAGTCAGAAATCCTTACCTGCAAACATTAGGATTGGGCAGTGAAGGGAAAAGTAGGAGAAACAAGTTGCCTGCCTAACCCTTTGAAAGTACCTCTCACAAAGGCACAATTTACCAGAGTAAAAATATCCCTATCCAGGAAGAAGCTGGCAGCATCCACCTTTGCAACATTCAAGGTTAACCTCGCCATAACAAGACAGATGGACATCATGTCCCCCAGACAAGGCTCGCCGAGAAGAGTGCCACAGTGCCTCTCTGGAGTGCCCTTGTGGAAAGTGAACACCCTCAATCAGAATGTGAGAAAGCAACAAATAAATCCATCTTGACATATATTTCATAGACTCCCTGGCTATCACCCTCTAGAAGGGTCAAGGTCATGAAACTCAAGGAAAGCTCCAAAAAGCCACCCATATTGGAGGGGAATAAGAACGTGCAAACAACTAAACAGAGTAACATGGTGTCCGTTGGGAAATGGGAGATCACAGTAGGCTAGCTAATAACAGGTGAACGTTAATTTTCTGATTTCGAGAGTGCAGAGAGGGTCACCCAAGGTGTCAACGTTGGAAGCAGGGGAGGGAGTGTCCCATGTACCGTCCGCACAGCTTTTCTATCTCTGAAATTACTCCAACTGAAATGTTGTATGTATTTTTAACAATAGTCTGTCCACTGCCACCAGGCCGTGCCTCTCATCCACACACCATTAAACACACCATCACCAGGCTACATGTATCTGCTCTGCTTACCCCCGTATGGGAGCCCGCAGCACAGGGTAGAAGGAAGGGCAGCTTCAGGACCAGACAGATGCAGATTCCAGTTCTGCAGTCACCATCTACCAACAAGCTTCTGGACGTTCTCTTGGCTAATATCATCAGTATGTACAGTCACTTCCCTAGAGAGGCTGTCCCTTCCACAAGCTCCTGTTCACCCACATTCTTAGTTTGGCTTCTTAAAGGCAATTACTCCCTCCACAGTGCCTTTTTTTTGTCCTGCAGGCCGTAAGCCCTTCCTGGCTTCATGCTGACGTTCTAGCTCCCAACCTCCACTTTCCTGTCCTATACCAGCGGCTCCACCAGGCGCTCCACACACTACCATGTCCTCCGTCCTTAACTTGGCATCAAGCCTGCACCTTTCCACTGCTGGCTGCCATGCCCCTTAGCTTGGTCTGTGTTATTTCCCAATACCTGGCTCGGCTCCCGCCCAGGCCTGAGCTTGCCAGCGAAGCACCCGTGACTTACTCATAAAACTCCGCAGCCGGTGTGAACTTGTATTTGGAGTATTTGGTATGGTCGCCCAGCACCGAGGCGTTGAGGAGTTTGGGGTCCGTACAGTTGGGACTGTTCCAGGCGTGGCCACAGTTGGTCCAGGGCAGGTTCAAGGTGAAGGATGCGAAGAGGTAGTAGAGTGACCAGGCGATAATGACATTGTAGTAAAAGCCGACATAGAGGGCAATGAGGATCACAGCATAGCCCACTCCTGTGTGGGGACAAAGAGGTCAGGCTTTCCCAGACCCAGTCTCAGAGCTGTACCACACACACACACACACACACACACACACATACTGACCCCCGGAAGTAGGCTCCAGCCACTGCACCTCTCCTATTTTCTGGAGCATATTATCGGAGCCTCACTCATAATCTCTTGACACTGTACCTCTCTTGGTCCACTTTCCTGGTAAACAGAGTGTAATACCATATCTGGTGTTGGTGTATAAATACTGCAGCTCCCTTGACACTCAGGCAGGATAACACAGGGTGTGTTTTCACACTCTCTCCCCCTACCCATGGTGCAACTGGCCAGTGATGGGCTCCTGAACTGGAGACAGGCGCTCTACCTCCAGCTGATGCTCTGAAGACCTATGCAGTTTCCCTGGTAACTCCTTAGACTTAAATCCTTCCCCAGGACCTGTCTAGGGGAAGATCCAACTGTTGAACTTGGTGACATTTAACCTTGTAGCTGCTCACAACCATCTTGACTAGCCAGTGATAAGAATGTAACTGGGGACAGGCGGTGGTGGCACAACCTTTAATCCCAGCACTCAGGAGGCAAAGTCAGGCGGATTTCTGAGTTTGAGGCCAGCCTGGTCTACAAAGTGAGTTCCAGGACAGCCAGGGCTACACAGAGAAACCCTGTCTCAAAAAAACCAAAACCAAAACCAAAACCAAAACCAAAAAAAAAAAAAAAAAAAGAAAAGAAAAAAAGAAAAAAAAGAATGTACCTGCAAATGAGTCTAACATAGAAGAAACAGACAGAAGAGACAGAAAGATTCTGGACCCTGGATCAAAAGTATGTGTGTGTGTGTGTGTGTGTGTGTGTGTGTGTGTGTGTGTGTGTGTGTAAGTATATGCATATACACACACACTATATATATATGTATATGTATATATGTATATATATATATGTATATTATATATATTCCATAACGAAGCCCATTGGTTTGTACGCTAACTTTATAAATTAGTTATATTTTTAAAAAAACATAAAAAACTAATAAAATGAAACCATCATGAGCTAGATCTCAAGTGACTTAACAGAAAAGATGCTAATCCATGTGTCTTGTAAGACTTTTATGTCAGTCTGTCCTCTTCATCACTGAGCCAGTATAGACAAGATACTGAAGAGATTCTTGCCTCTTAAGGAGAGGATCATGGGAGACACACTTGTACTCACTGTCTCCATTTTTCTCTAACCAGTGTTTGGGAGATACTGGCCTTGTTCTTCATCCTTCTCCCAATAGTCCAGGGGATAGAGAATGGTAGGTGTCACGGCTAGTTCCCACAGACCTGTCATAAATTTGAGTACAAGCTAATCTTACAGCAGTCATAGCTGTTCGGTCAAGGTGTCTAAGGTAGTTTTCTGCTTGAACTTGAAGGCATCTGTGATCAACTTGCCATGCCTCCCATGAGAGAAAGAAGTGAGAGCAGAGGTGTGTGTACTGAGGTCCCTGCTATCTTTGTGTTTCCCATAGCGGGGCCTAACCTGGAGCTTGAGTTTCAGGCTACACCTCATGTATCCTAGTTTCTTTGTGTAAACTTGAATGGTGGACAGTCTTTGACATCGCCAATGCTCATAGCCCCAGGTGAGACTTGGTCTACCTTAAGTCTCACCTTGGGAACAGATTCTTCAGTATATACCAAGGAAGGCTTTGGAGAAAATATTGGACTTGCCTCAGATCACTCCTACCTTTGAAGAAAGGGCAGATCTTCCACACGGTGGCTGCCCCCTCCCGATTGTACTGCCCCAGAGCCAGCTCCATGTAAAACAGGGGCATCCCCGCGATGATGAGGAACAGCGTGTATGGAATCAGGAAGGCACCTACAAGACATAGAGGCAACCTCAGACCTGCAGGATAGACACCCCTCAGGGGGCTGTAGTCACTTTTCTACAGTAGCTGTGTGGATCCTGTTCATCTACCACTTGCTCATTCCCCAGGGGATGTTTTGTGGCAATAGTTATGCAGAACACGTGATTGGCATAGCAGCAAGTATGACGGTCATAGTGTTTATAATCATAATAATGCTCATCTGTCATCAGAGGAGTAAAGTTTGGGTGAAGCCCAGGGACAGAGCTGTGTTCCCACAGCTTCTCCTAGCCTTCAGTGCACACTATATGCCATGAAACACCACAAGATACAACTTCCACCTAACTCATCTAAACCCAGAACCTTTCCTTCCATGAAGTGTCACTCTGAAAACTCCTATGTAAGGCCAGCCTTTCCCTTCCTCAGGCGAAATGACTGAGACCAGACAAGGAGGGACACTGCCTAAGGTGACATGTGGAGTCTCATTTTCTCACACCGGTATCATTGTAAGGCATCACATGGCTTCTCCAAACCTGATTTTACTGAATCCCCCCCTCCCAGAGTGTCACGGAAACCCTTGAGAAACTGTTGTAATTGGGATCATTGCGGTCCCCCCCACTCCCAGAGACATTGTTAGGCAGAGAGAGAAGTCAACACTTCCTGATGGCATTTCTGACAGAAGATGGATTCTCCTTCAGGGTTCCTTCCAGTTCATGGGGCTCACCCTGCTGTAGGCTACTGAAGGAAAAGGCTGTTACAAAGGGCCCATAAGAAGTCCACCTGCAGGCAAGAGAGATGACTCAGTGGTTAAGAGCACTGACTGCTCTTCCAGAGGTCCCGAGCTCAATTCCCAAGCTCCCACATGGTGGCTCTTGACCATCTGTAACGGGATCTGATGCCCTCTTCTGGTGTGTCTGAAGATAGCAACAGTGTACTCACATACATAAAATATGAAGGGGGTTCTAGGCCACCAGAGGCAACTCTGGTGACATGGGACATGTCTCAGTGGCAGGGACAATTCTCTGTGTACCCTGACACCCTGAGTGAGCAACATGGGCCATGACCATAGCTCATGCTATGACTCATGGTTATATGCCTGGCATGTCAGCAGGGTCAAACTAAAACTGTAGCTCCTATCCTGAGACAGCCAGCACAAAATCAAACTCCTCCCAGACTTCCGAATGAGGTACTCGAAACATGGAAACACCTCTGACCCATCCGCACCAGGAAATTGAACAAAGACGCAAGTGTGTATAGATGACAGCATGGATGGTTCTAACATAGGGATCAGCAGCTCCCTCTGGCTGAGCCCCCGATGTGGTGCAGACACAGTCCGTGCAACCTCATTAGCTCATTAGAGCATCTCTACAGAGCTACATTTCTACAGATCATGGCTACCTCCATTTGATGGGTGGGGACTGAAGATCTTCACTTACAAAAGAATTGAGGCAAAGGGACGTGCTCTCCAGGGTCAAGCTCACCCAGTGACTCAGTGTCTGCCTCTGCATGGAAAGCCTGGGGCTCTCAAAGATAAAGCATGGCGTGCTGGTCCTGTTGCTGCAAGACTGAGATCATTCCCAACCAGAGATAGGCCAAGGGTGGAGAGCAGGAAAAAGGACTGCACATTTTTATCATGCATGTCATGCAAGGCAGTAGAATCTAAGTTCAGCTCTGCTACACAGAACTCCTCTGATGGCAAACCAGTGCCACGATCACTTTCCAGAGGAGGAGACAGGGGCATAGGGTCAAATCAAAGTGAGCAGGCTTATATGTCGGGTAAGTGATAGATATAGGATTTGGGCCCAGATATGGTTGGCTCCTGAGTTCTAGACCCAACATACCCTGAGGACTCTAAAGCATCCTGGTGCAGATAAAGGATATAAATCTGATTAAGATATGGGAAGGGTGGACAAGCCAAGCTATCTGGTCTGTTTGTCATAGGCTCACCCAGCACTCCACACTCTGCTCCAAGTTGGAATTTTTTTTTTTTTTGTAATACCACATGTCAAGGTCTCCTTTCTTCCACTTAACTTCTGCCTCTGTCCCTCTCTCACAGGAAGGGCCCTTCTGGCATCTGTTCACATGGCTGACAGGGATAGTTGCAATAAGTATAGCTCTGACTGGGGTGGGGTGGCATGGGCTTAGGGAAAGTAACGTCCCACTTAATGGGAACCACACAGTGTATGCCAGGCCACACTAGTTGTACACAGTAGCCATTTAGAACCCTCATGAGAGATAAGCACCACTCTGCAGGCAAGGGAACCAAGGCCTAGAAAAAAATCAAGGTCCTTCTTCACACTGGGAAACATTTACAGCATAGATTCAAAGCTGGATTTTCCTGGGTCCCATTCTGCTGTCACATGCTGTAGGTGTCCAGAGCTGGCACTGATGAAGGAGGCTCCGTCCTAAAACTACCGAGTAAGTCTGAAGACTAAAGTCAGTGCCCCAAGGGGAATCGGGGGAGGGAAGAGCCAGATACCGGTGCTCCGATGGTGGTTCTGAGATTTGCCAACCCAGGGTCCACATCGTCTTTAACATGGCCAAGGTAAAGAACCCTGTCAATCCATCACAGGTCTGTTTTAGCTCATGCCCTTAACTCGAAACTTCCAGATGGTACCACCAGTCCAGCACACATCACTCAGTGTGAAGCCCATCTCCCCTGCTGCTGACTTCAAGTCACAATAAAGTGAGGGAGCACAGACATGGATGGATCCACGTGAGCCACAGTTCTCCACAGGAATGACTCTGATGTGGACCAATGGACATTTCATGCACTACAAATCTCAGAAGACACTAGAATGGTGACACAGGGAATGAAGGAGGGGTTGGAAGGAGGAGATGAAAATTGTATTTTAAAAATTTAATGGGGACACAGTAAGTATAAATGAGGAAACAGAAAGTGTCCATGGTTCAAGGTCTCTGTTAAAAGAGGACATTAAGTAGCACACTTGTGTGAGCTTTCTTATAAATAATAATAACAACAACAACAACAACAACAACAACAAAGTATGGCTGAACAGTTAAGAAGGAGCTTCAAGGAGCCTGTGGTGGACTGAGGACACCTCTTTATAACCAACTCTGCACCATCATCTTAGAGCTAAAGGCTGCATACAAAAGTACTAGTCTGAAAGGGCCATCGCTGTCATGCCCTAACGTCCCTGTATATCTCCTATGTGGCCGTGCATTGCAGTAAGCTTCTCACAGGGCTTGAAAGTCCAGAATCCAGTCATGGCTCTGAAGTGCCCTTGTTTCGTAATTGCAGGGCTCACATGAACAGACCTGGGAAAACCAGAGCAGGATGTACCTCTGTGAGGGCTCAACTTCTAGGAGATCCCCCAAAACATATGACTTCGCAGCCTCACATGCTCATATAGACTCATGCAATGCTAGAACTAGATCATGTACGCGCACATGCATGAGCAAACGCACACATGCATTCACGCACGCACTCACTTTCACATCATCTTAGAAGAAAGAGAGGTGTCCATAGAAGTGTCCACTGTGAAAGAGACTCTGGACAAAGGCCTTTGGGTAGATCTGGTAAAAATTGGAAAGCATACGTCTCTCAGGGCCACCGAAGCTTCCAGATATCCCTCCATGGCAAAGAGATTCTGGAATTTTCTGTGTAAATGCTGTTTCGTCAGGAGGAAAAGCCACCGGCCACTGAGATCGTTAGATAGCCTCCTGAGAAGGAAAGGGGATCTGCGTAAAGGTGACTGGGGATAGGGAAGGAAGGGCCACTGAGAGGAATGGGAGGGTCCGACTCTGAGGAACTTGGATGAGGTCACCAGAGGCTGCAGCAGAAGGAGTAAGGTCATCTAGAACAGCCTCCTGAGGACAGACTTCCGTCAGCGTTCAGGCTAAACTGAGTAGTGAGAATGCACAGGACAGTTTCCTGAATATCTGCAGCTCATCTGTGGGTTGTCGCTGCCTGAGGCTCCCGTCAGGCCCAATAGTGCCTAGGCTGATACCTAAAATAGCCAGAGGTGGTCTCCTGGAGCATCTCAGGGTCTCGTATCTAAGTCCAGCAAGCTACCCAAACTCTTACAGAACTGGGACACGGTCCTCGTGGAGATGTGGCTCAAAATAACAACTCCAGCCACAACTGTTCATCAAAACGTATCTCCTTCCTACTTTGACAAGAGACCTCTATAATAGTTCTGTTAAAAGGTCCAAGTTTGGAATTCTCAGCTCTTAGACTTCAGGCCACATGAGAGGCCTCTGGCATACGCTGGTGGGCACTCCTTTCTGTCCTGTGCCTGGGTTCTATTCCCTGAAGGCAATACCATGACCTGCACATTTTTTCAACAGATCTTTGGAGCCATTTGGCCAGGAAAACCCAGAGCCAAGTACCTGTAGCAGCGCTGAGTAGAGGGACAGTGACTCTCTCACTTTTATGTGACTCAAGCTGACCTCCTGCCCGAGCCTTGATACTCAGGGACAGCTCCAGTCAAGTAGCACACTGCCCTGTGGAAGGAGTCATTTCCTCCCAGAGGTCAGTGGAGGTGGGACTCAGGGAAACGGAGGTAAGAAGCCACTTCTCTCTATGCGGTACTTCTCCTTACATGGTCATGCCTCAACTTGACTTACCCTCATGGAGTCTGGTTCCCCGTCTCCTTCCTTCTAATCTCTTTAAAAGGACTAAATCTGCTTGGGATGCTCAGAACTATATTACTACAGGAAATGTGACCCACATAGGATTGAGTACAACCTCATTTCCCGCGCTCGAAGAATATATAGTACTGCATGAACTTTTAGAATATCTGCAGCAGACCGTAGCTCCCTACAGGCAGGGATTGTCTTCCATGCATCTCTGTACTAGGGGCTGGCATTAGCCAATGAGTTTCTCTTGAATAAACAGGTCTCTGTAGTGACTCATATTGAGGATACGACGAGTGAAAGCCCTGGGCCTTCTCCAGCGGTCCTAGAATTTAGTCCTCACTTAGGCAATTGGGTTTGAGACTGTGGGGCAACATACTCAGATACCATGTAAGAAGGGATGCTTCATAGAGATCAGTGGCCTCCGAACTCATTTCCCTCAGCCCCACCCCAACTGACCTCTGAGAGGAGCTGATCCGTTCTACAAGGGCAGTGTGCTTCTTGACAGCGGCTGTTTCTGAGTATTTTTTTTTTCTCCCTATTAAATCCCATTTGGTTGGGAGCAGCCCTTCAGCTCCGTTTGTCCAGCTGAAAGTAATGGGCCACTCGATCACAATGAGCCTGCGTCAGTTCCTTACTCCTTCAAAGTGGTGTGCACACTCCACAGCTGGTGTACCATGATGGTTGGTTCTTTGCGCCTCTGAGCCAAATGATGGGTCACCTGAGCAAGATCCTTATGTGGATAAACCTGTATCCAAACTGGACATAAAAGTATCAAGTTGGAAAACCCCAGGTGCCTGTATCAGCACCACCCCCATAAGCACTACTGCGGATTCCAGACATTTGCGTAGTGAGGCAAGTATGCTGGGAAGTCGGCGTTATAGTATCTCATGCAGGACTGCTAAGCCCTCTGTCCAGGTGTGCAGTCTTTAGTGACATGCTGTAGCCCAGCTGTTCTCAACCTTCCTAGAGTCCTCGAGCCTCCTTAAACACGGCTCCTCATGCTGTGCTGACTTCCAACCATAAAACTATTTCATTGTTACTTCAGAACTGTCATTTTGCTACTGCTATGAATCACAATGTAAATATGTGACGTGCAGGATATCTGACATGTGACCCCAAGAGGAGCTGTGATCCACAGGTTGAGAACCACTGCAAAAGACTGTCTGGACACGTACAAGACCCACCTTTTGCCTTCTAAATCTGCCACACTGTGGTCTTAGGTTTAAGAAATTCTTTTTTTTTTTTACCTTATCCTCCCCTTCATCAATTTCTCTTCAGAACAAATTATATTTATCTTAGAATTAGGACCTCACCCTATACCTGTATTAAGTATGTAACCAGAATCATAAAAAAATATAAAAATGGCAGCATTTTTGTTTTGCCTCTATTATGTGACATTACCCAAATACTTTAATCTATATTGTCTAATGTTATCTGGTCCTGTAGAAAGAGCTAAAATTACACACTCCCTTTGCTACACAAGGAAATTTAGGCTTAGAGACACCATATGACTTGTCCAAGGCCACTTCTCTATCAAATACCATACTCTGAGTCAAAGCCAGGCATGCTCAAATCAAAGGATTCACAGTCACCACAAGATCCAGTGCAGAGCTCTGTCCATGCACAGAGGACAATCCAGAGGTCACTTCTAGACATGCGTACTCAGCCACCTGCATATTTGTTCCTTTCCAGAAACCAGCACAGACCCGACCTTGGGTTCAAAGGGAACAATCTGGAAGGCACAGCCTGACATCCCAGCAGCTGGTCTTCAGGAAGATGTTCAGACAGGCTGATCTTTGACAGTAATTCATTCATAAAATATTAGCCAGAGGCATAAACTATTGGCAACTTCATCATTTCAAAACATTCTCCAGTCTGGGCCAGTATAAACACTCAGACTTGGAGGGTTCTATGTTAACACTGGCACCAAAGAACACAAAGACCCAGGGCCAGGCTGGCAAAGAACAGGATGATGAAGCCTGGCTTGTATACATCTGTAGTCAGGGCATCGGGGAAGCAATGAATTGTTGGGTTATTTCAAATTATGCCCCTTTATACCAGGAATATGCCTGTGGTCACAGTGAGTGGTGGGATGGGATTTAAACTCAAGTCTTTGGCTTCTTCCAAGATTGAAGAAAAACCTGCCTGCTCACCTGTCTCTGGAGCTGAATTCAGAATTATTGAAGGAGAATGGGTCCCCACAAAGAACAGTATGAGGTCTCAGCAGAGATGAAGGCCTGGGGAGGTAGCTGAGCATCCCCTGGAGCGGGGAGTGGGAGCACTAAATGAGAGTGCTCTATACTCCCAGATGATGGACTGGACTATACTACCCTTCCCCAGAGCAACTGCAAACCTCCTAAGCAGCCATGGAAATTCACTGATAGCAGCCCTTCCCCCTCAGCCAAGATTTCCACAGCCCAGCCTCAACTTGCCTCTCGCCCTTATCTCTCCTGGCTTGTTCCTCTCCAGAGGAGCCTGTTCCAGGTGGATGCTAAAATGCTGTTTTTCCAAGCCCTCCCTGTCCAGAGCAGCTGAGTTCCAGCCACAGCTCTCTTCCCCTGAGTCACCACTAAACAGCCCCTCCTTAAACCTCTATAGCAACAGTTGCTCTCCTATCCCTTTCCTATGGCATCCTAACGATGCTGATTAAAAAGCAGCAGCTACACACTCTGAGCCATGCATCACATAGGCTCTGCATGTGCACTGAAGGATTTAGTCCTTATCCATGTGTGTAGCTGAACAAGACTGATTTTATATATATATATATATATATATATATATATATATATATATATATGAGAAAAGGATAGAGAGTTTGTCCGAAGTCATACATGTTAGAGACTGGAGACTGTAACTTCACAGCCAATACTCTTAATGCTTAGACTGCACATGCGCACACATGCACACACACATACATACACACACACACACGTATATATGTATGTGGGTATGTATGTATGTATACATCAACATCTCCAGCACCTCACTGTGTTAGTTCCTATAGTGTTTCTGCTATGGTTTGTAAAATTGACCATAAGTCTCTTAGAGATTGGGTTATTTTGTTGATATATTTGCTCAACATAAGTGGGTAGGAACTGTCTACCACATTCCTAGGACTTGAATCTTATTGGGGATTAAACACTAACAGTCTGTGCCCTCAACTTTTCTCAGACTGCTTGGAAAACAGGTCCATAAACGGCAGATCATGGAACAACTCAGGATAGGCCGCTCCAGGATGAGTATACGCTGGAAAGGGAATGTATGTCAGTCAACTCCAAAGAAAACTTTACATCTGTGACAAATTTGCGGCACTCTGTCCCTAGGCTCTCAACTTATCATCCAGCACACAGCAAGTGCTCTTTCCAAAACACAGCAGTGGCCAAGTGGACAGTGTCAATGAGAACCCTGGAATACCTATTTAGCTCACGTGTCAAGTTGGCCACCCGTGTTGCTTCGGTTTCAATGGCATATCACAATGGAAAAGACTTAACACAGCATAATAGCAAGGACTTCTGGGAACCAATGTCCCAGACAGACAGAGTGCTAGCTCATACATCCAGGTGACCCCTACAGAGCCTAGCATTATGTCCTACACTGAGCTAACCCAGAGAAGTATTGCTGATTAATGACAGGCTGTCTGATGTCTAGGGACAAGCAGTCTCAGACAGTCACTAAGGACACACAACTTGCCCCAAGGTCTCCCAATTTATCATTTATTCTTCATCTCCCTGCTTGCTACAAATATAGATTGTACCCTTTTGCTCTTGTTACTATTGGACCCCAAGGACCAGAATGCTCCAATCTGCCCAGAGTCCCTGGAGGATCTGCAACCACAGAGTGAGAAAAAGTGTCACCTTTGGGTTGAGCTAAAGCCCACTTTGTCATTATATTTGTAGGAGTCAATATAACATTCTTCCTTCAACATTTCTTAGGCCTTTCAGGCATACCACGACGTTATTCAGATTACCCAGATGCCTATACTACATGAAACCTTTGTGTGTCTGTCCTTTCCTTAGCTTTCTCTCTCCACCTATCAGCATCTACAGATGAGAGCACTGAGCCAGAAGAGTAGAGACAGGAAGCATTCCCTGAGACTTGAGACCTTTGTCTTATCTGGGGTATCTAATGGTTACAGTCTCATATCAGGAAGGGCTCACAGGACTTCTCATCAGTTGGCTCCTCTTCCTTGGTGAGAGCTGATGCTTCTGTATGCAACACAACTCAGAGCCACCTGCTCTCTTGGGTGACCACACCCTCTTTACAAATACGGAGTCGTGTTTATCCCAAAGCAAGTGTCCAGACAGAACACAGAAATAAAGAACCGGGCATCTTGGTTTCTGAGGGCACACGCTTCCCATGCCCCCAGACCCCTGTACATTCTCACCCTGCCTCCAACTGATTTCCCTTAAATTCCAGGACAGAATTACTACATGGCAAGGTGATCCAGCACAGGCCAATACCTTCCTCTAGAAGCCCACAACACTAGGCTCTGTACAGGGCGCCTCTGAACTTGTTTGGTGGGGTTAGGGTGGTTTGGCCATGCTAGGCTCCAAGCCCTTCAGAAAGGAGCTTGAGGTTTTCCATTGTGCTGGATGTGACCGCTGGGATCCCATTCCAGGGCACATGGGTAAAATGACAGCTCATCAGGAAGAGGACGAAAGAGCTGTCTGCTGGGTGTCTTCTCTAGGGTCGCATGCACTGGGCATCACAACTTGGCCAGAGCTTGCAAAGTGCAAGAGGACACTCCTGTCTCCCAGGACTCCTGCCTCAAGGCCCAACATCTAGTGTCCTGATCTCGAAAAGGCTGTGTACACTTACCCCTGCAGCCCACGGGTGATCCAAGGGCTCTCGTTTTATCCAGCCTAGTGTCTGAACTCCAAAGCTGAATGCTAGAGTTACCACCATCCTGTGTCCCGCCAGAACATCCCAAACTCTTCTGGGACCCTTTCAAGAACTTCCGGATCTCTACTCCCTTTTTCTGTACCGCAGCATTGACTCTGAATTCCTCACCCAACCAGATGCCCTCTATTCTGTCCCTGAGCCCCTGTGCCTACTATTGTTCAAGGTCCTGCCTCTATTTCCCTAATGGAGAACACTCTGATCCTATTTCTCGGTGCTCTTAAGAGTTCTTTCCTGCACACTAAATTTGTTCCTGCATCTCCTCTTCTCCTCCATGTGCATCCCTGCTCCCTCCCCAGCCAACGCCACAAGAACAGGCAGCATCCCAAGCCCAAAAGCCTTAGCCAACCCTGCGCTCACCACCACCATTCTTGTAGCAGAGATAAGGGAACCGCCACACGTTGGCCAGGTCCACCGCGAAGCCCACCACGGACAGCAGGAAATCAATCTTCTTGCCCCAAGTCTCTCGGGGCTGCGCGTCGCCGTCCTGGGACGCCAGGAGGCACTGGACGCCGTTGCGCTCCTTCACCACTAGCAGATCGGCGGTTTTGCAGGGCCTCAGGGGCTGCTCAGGCAGCGGGTCCGCCCCGCCGAGCTCCGGCTGCACCTGCGGATTCATTCGCGCCAGAAGCATGGGTGCGGCTGGAGAGAGGGACTTCGGAGGCTCTGGGGACACACCAAAGTTCTGCTTGTATGAAAGGAGAAAAAGCAGTCAACAAGGCTTGCCGCCCGTTTGCACCAACTGAGACCACCCAGGGGAACCCAGACGTCAGGATCCGTGAGCTGAGCGGGACTCCCGGCTTCCGAGAAAAGGAGCGCCTGAGTTGGGACTTTTTGGAGACCGAGTTGTGACGTGCGTCCGATTGGAACAGAATTTATAGGTGGGGACCTCCTTGGGCCGCCCTGTGGGTCGGGCTAAAGAGCCCACCGAGGTCTACCTGGATCATTCACTGTCTCCCCTCCCCTAAATGCCAAGTTTCCTGAGAGCCCTGAGGGACCAGAGTTGACTTAAGGGCCCTCCCAGCTCCGGGGGGGTGGGGCGCCCTCCGACAGCACTAGGAGCCTTGGGGACACTCTAGAGGGTGCAGCCGCTCACGATGTGCCTCGGAGCCGGTCCGCACACTTACCGGTCCCGCGCGCAGAGCGCACTCACGTGGCGGACAGCACGGGGATCCCGGGCTCCAGCCCGGGCTGGGCTCCGCCGCGTGGCACTCAGGCGGGGCCCTGGGAGCGCTGCGGGCACCGGGTGGCCGGCAGGACGCGGGCTGGCTGGCTCTGGCCGCGCCAGGAGGAGGCCGACCTGGTAATGTAGCCTGTGCCCCAGGTAACGCGCCTATTGCATTAGCCCCGCGCCCAGCCCGCTCGGTCTGGAGCCTGTTAGCGCTAATGCAGACTGACAGCGTGGCCAGGACTGGCAGAGGCGGGGGCGCAGCTCCTATGGGCTCCGGGGTGGCGGGAGCCTGACTCCCAGGGACTCGCAGGGACCTGGCTTAGCACCCTCTCCTACTCTTTGGCAAAAGTAGCGCAGGCAGCTCCCCCAAACACCTGGCTCTCACCGCTGGACAGATGAAGAGAGCGACAGATTCCCAGAACTCGGGTTAATTCTGTCAAAGGGTGGTTGGTAAGGATAGGGGAAGTACCCACCACCCCAGTGCCACCAGCGTTGTCATACACCCAGACCACTTAACCTATTTGGTGAGAGTTTTCTCCACTAGCAACATGGGAACTTGGTGCTCAGATAAGGACTGTGACTGGTGGCCTGCAGGCTGGGCCTTTGGGTCAGTGTTGTTTGGCCAACTCTGCTGATGGAAAGGTCATAGCCCTGGATTTTATTCCTGGCTCTATTTGTGACCAGACTGTGACCCTGTTCTTGGAGTCTGTGACCCTGATCTATAAGACTGAGAACTGATACATAATCATTCTCAAAAATACCTCCCTAACGCCAAATCAAGCCTTTACAGCTTCCCACAAGTGGACAACACCTTCAGAGAGTCCGTTGTTTGGTCCCGGAAACAGGAGCAAAACAGGAAACACATAAATAAATACTTATTATGGGCGAGAAGACTGGTGTGGTATGGACTGGGGGCAGGTAAAGCAAAGTAAGGAAATGGATGGGGAAAGCAGGGCTGCACATTTTAAACCATATGTTCTATAGTGTTTAAGCGTGGACTGGAAAGTTCTTGTGTCTGAATCCACCCTGCAAGGAGAGCCACAGAGACAATTCCCAGGTATTCTCAGTCCCATGTGCAAAGAACTTAATGCCCTCAGAACTGGTTGTGATCATGGGAGAAGAGGAAATTGGGGGAAGCCAAATAAGTTAGGTCAGCAGGCAGGAATGTAGGGAAGACACAAAAGCAGTATGGGAAGGCAATTAGGTAAAGACTAGCCACAGGGACACTCTTTCCACACTTGCGACATTCCAAGCTCAAAGCTACCCCCCAGGGCACTCATTAGTTCTTGCTTCCTTCTAAAGTTGTTCAGGTCTTAGTGAAGATATTCCTTCTCAGACTCATGCATTTAAAGTTCACCCCCATTCTCTATCAGATCACTGAATTAATTAACTCATCAATTAATTATCAATTAACCCCATCTCCCCTTTAATGGCAGTTGCACTCCAGAAGAATAAAAGCATTGTCTACCTTCTCCAGCTGTGTGTCTCTGGCAGTAGAACTCACTAAACACTATATAAGATGAACATGTGACGAAACGTATAGATGATATAGGGTGGTATTTAAAGAATTTTCACAGACAGGGCCAGCAACACAGGTATCCCGTGGAGAGGATACAGAGAGGAGAGGAGGGGACAGCCAGAGGGTGGGAGGTTCACCCTGACCTCTTAGGGACTGGTGACAGGAAACAGGAGATTAGGCCAAGGGTGGACCTGAAGTTTCAGGATGAGAACTGGAGACCATAGGTTCCCGCTCATCAAGAGAGGTCATCTCAGGACCTCTGTGAGCTTCAAGAGGCCTGATATGTGGGAGGTGTCAGAGCAGAGCTGAAAGGGATGCTGAGTTCTCCTGGTTCCCCAGTTTCTGGTCCCTCCACCTATTATGGATAAAGACACCGGAATCCCTCTGGCTAACCTGTCGTGCCCTGCTCTGTTCCATGCCTGTCCGGCTAGTGTTCGATCTCCGGGAATCTCATTCCTAAACGCCTACGAAGCACCCCGCAATCCTTCTGCAACCCCAGAGGACCCCCAATGTCCCCTCCTGCTCACCTCATTTCCCCCATCTTTCCAGCCACACACTCATCCCCAGTTGCCAGAGAAATTCTTGAAACTCAAGACCAAGACCATCACCTGAAATCCCACAGACGTTGCAGCGTGGCTGAATGAACCATAGATGCAGAACAGTCTCCTTTAGGATGCTTGGGATGTATCTGCCCACTTTTCTACAATGAGCATTTGATACTTGGACAGTCGGAAAAAGGTAACTCCCAGTTTCAAATGATCCCCCTGCCTCTCCAAGACAATACACACACAGGGTCAGCAGTGCAGACAAAATTTTGTTTGTCCATTGATTGCCATTAATTTGATTACTATTAATTTTATCACCATTCATGTTCTCCTTGCTTTCCCCCAAGTGTTTTCTCCGTCTTCAAGACTGCTCAGTGGTTATCAGTACTTGCTGCCCTGGGAGGAGGAGACTCAGAGTCGGTTCCCAGCACCTACATGGCACCTCACATCTGTCTGTGACTACTCTTTCCTCTTCTGACTTCCACAGATACCAGGCACGGACGTGGTGCTTAGACATCCGTGCAGGCAAAACACTCATCCACAAAAATAAAATAAAATAAGTCTTCAAAATATACTTTCTTCTTTAGCACCTGGGTGATACTTAAGAGTATGCTCTTATGTCCTGCTGAGGTCTGAATATGCTCTTCTCATCCTTTTGGCTGAGGAATTCCTGCTCACCCTCTCAAACCTCCAAGGCCAGTGCAAAACCTTCCCCAACAAGCAATGCTCGCCAGAGTCGGATCCTACTTTTTATAGGGCTTCGTGTGTTTGCCTGCTCTAGTTATTTGTGCAGCTCCTCTGTGCCTGATAAGGATGGTGTCTGATCTAACCTCCTTCATGGCTGCGACTGCAGAAACTCATATAAACCAGAAGGGAATGGGAGCCTTCCTTGCCTGGGATAGTTAGTGTTGGAGTCATTCAGACACAGAGCTTGAGACAAAGGTCAGAACGTGTGAGGGAGGGACCTTCTGGGAAGACTTGAGAGAGTTGAGCAAGCAGGACAGGAAAGGATGTGAGACCAGGAGAAGGTGGGCTAAAGAGCATCTCGTGAAATCAGCAACTGGTGTCGTCATCCTGCTGGGACCTCAGAGGCACAGCATATGCCTTGGAGCTGGCCCACCGAAGAGAAAGCCAAAAGGCTCACCCATGAAATTTGTTCCCAGTTATCGACTCTCCCAGTGCTTCCTGTCCGACCTAGGATGGGTATGTGTCGGCTGCCAGAGAAGAGTCTGGAAGCAGAGCCCCAGGTCCTGGAAGCAGAGCCCCAGGTCCGGGAAGTGTCTGTTACAGCATGAAAAGAAGCATTCCCATCATGCCATGGATATTACCAGAAGGCTGATTGGCAAGTCCTCAGAGTTCCCCCCTGTGGCTTCCAAGACATCTGGGGGACTCAGTAAGGACACCAGGCTGGGGCTGTGCCGAAGGAGAAGATGTCTCCTCCGTCTCCGGCCCAGACTCCCTGCTCATGGTTCTAAGGGCCATCGGGGCCATGTGGCTTCTCTCCAGCTCTGTGCCCTGCCTACCAGGTGGCCCGAGGGCAAGTAGTGGGCAGGAGGCTGCAATATTATCAGAGCTAACATAGTCTCTAGGGAGGCGTCATTTCCACTTACCATGGTACTTGGTGACACAGGCCATGGGAGGCAAAGCAATCGCTGGGGCTGTTAGTCCATCTTTGGTCATCTTCCTGCAGACACCAGGCCTTGATAAACAGAGCTTGGGCTGAGGTGCATCTAGAATTCAAGGGGCTGAGTCCTGGAGGCTTTTACAGTCTTTATGTTTAAGGCATCATAGGAGAAATTAAAGCAGGAGCAAAAGAACATTCCTGTATGAGAGCTCTCTCTCCCCCTCCTTCCCTCCTTCCCTCTCTTCCTCCTTCTCTTGCTCTACCTGTCTTCCCTCCCCTTCCTCCCTATCTTTCCTTCTCTTTCCATTAGAATATTAAATATCTTTCACTGAAGCTAGTCTGCCCAGGGTTATTGATCATTGGTTTATGCTGTGTTCTAAATGCAAGTAGCATTAACAAGTGTCCCCCCTTCCCCAATATAAAAGCCTTCATGAGTTAAAAAAATTCTGTCTCCACCCACTTACCACTAAAACCCCTTGGGGTTCTTAAAGCTTCTTGCCCAGAACTTTGTAGCTCAGTCCTTGGTCTCTTCGCTGTCAAGTTCCAAGCCCAGCTGGCCCTCTGCATGCACTGGAGAGCAGGCGATGGTCCCTCATTAACCTCCACATTTAAATCATCTGCCTGGATCTCCGCTCTGGGTTTCCAGCACTCTGGATTCAGCTACCCTCTGGGCCTCTCCACATGAAACAGAGGCAATGAGCACCTGAAACTGGCCACAAGCAGATCAAAGCTCCTGGCGCCCAAGTCTGACTTATACATTAAGCTGCCTCATTGCACATTAAGTTGGCCTCAGTCTAGGTTACACTGTCTCCCTCTTTTTGGCTCCTCAAGGCAGTGAGCTTGAAGTCGTCCTAACTGCTCTTGCTTCTCCTATCAGCTTCTGTGGATTCTAAATCGCGTCATGTCTCTGCACCTCGGAGGTGACTTGCCTCTTCCAAGCCTTGTTATCATCTCCATCCAGGATGGCTGGAACAGTCTCCAGGTGGCCTCCCCTGCTTCTCTCCAGTCCTCTGTGACTTGAATCCTCTAGGACTACCAGGAAGACACTTTAGCAATGTGTTCATGCCCCCGTTACCCTCACTCTTTTCCTTTAATGGCTCCTGTCTTATTTGGGACAAAATCTAAAACTCTTCCCTAACCAATGAAACTTGTTTGCACCGGTCTGGGGAAGCCCTGCAGCCCCTATATCAATCAGGGACTGGGGTGTGAGAGGTAAGGATATCTTGAATAGCAGTAGTACAGCAGAAAGGGTGGCTGAGGTTTGGTTGGACTATGCAGCTGTGGCTGAGGCCATCATGGAGGTGAGGTAGGTCACAAAAAAGAGAAGCAACACACACAGCAAGAGAACAACCAGGAAGAAGAATGGTATGTCCAGCATACATGGTTCGGTCTCCCCAAAGGAATGGGGGTTTTCCTTTCTTTCTGTGCCTGCCCACACCGATCCTTGGATGGTTTTAGCATGGCCATCAGAGTTACAAGACAGAGGTCAGATATCCAGCTCCTGTCTCTCTCCTGGGCAGAGGGAATATGATCAGCCTGGCACTGGGTCTTTGTCCATCTCAGAATATCAAAGCAGATGGGAGCTCAGAAGAAACCATGAAAGCTGTTTCAGACAGGTATCCCATGAGTAGCCACGTAAGTAAGTCCATAAGGAAGCAAGGACTTGCTTCCCAGAGAGAGCACAAATGCACCATTCTTAATTGAATGTGAAATTCATAGAGTATAAAAAAAAGCATAAAAACATTGGGTATAGTTCACAGTTCATAATTATTATTATATGTATCCACAGACTCCATTCAATCCTCCCAGTTAAATAGGGCGTCCCCATGTCCCACAAGGCTGTGATCTAACAGTATACACACAGCCTGTCCTAAAGGTAAATCATCGTCCCTATGTTGTTTTTTATGGTATTACCACCTATGGATTTATTCCCAAATATTGCATTGTTTGGTTTTATTATATAAATTTTTTAGATTTATCCAGAACGATGGCATTTGCCATAGTCCCCTCATTTTTATTATCGTATATATTCATTCTGTGGAATGGATGGTCACAATTTATTTATTTACTGGGCATGAAACACATGGAGTTTAGGGTTGTTTCCAGGGTGTATGTGTGTCCATGGGGGTGGTCGGGAGGAGTGTGTTAATATTTCAAACAACCCTATACATAAACGTGTTAAAATGTCCACATCCACATTTACACGAATTTCTCCAGGGAGTGTTCTTGGAAGTTCTCTGTTGTTTGTTTTTGTTTTTTATTTTTGTTTGTTTGTTTGTTACACTGTACTCAGCTTAATGAAGAAATGATACACTGTTTTCTAAGTGATTAAGCCAACTTGCCATTTGCAAGTTCCTAGTTCTCGTCTTCAGATCCTCAGTAGCATTGGTGTTTGTCTTCTGGGATGTTGATTCTTGAAGATCTTCTGAGTGGGAGATGATATTTTTATCGTGGTGAACTTGCACTTCTCAGATTGTAAACGTACTGCTTGCCTTCCCCCGTGTCTCTGGATCCCTTGTGTTTCTTTTTCTTCTGGAAAATGACAGCACATTTGGCTGGTTGTCTGTTGGCTTGTCTTAATTCATAGAAGCCCCTGAAGCATGCTGGCTGCTCATCTTACTGCGTTATGCGCAAGCATCCTTACGTGGTTGCGCAAGACTCTTCTGCTCGGTTCATGATTCTGATACATTACCACAGTTAGGTGTGTCCACCTTTTCTTAGTGTTTATGTGTTTTGGTGGAATTTGACAAGTTCTTCCTTTGCTGAATTCTCCTTTATTATATGTTAAAATTTCACAGTTTGGGCCCTTCATATTCATATCTGTGATCCATTCAGTGAGAGTTCCTTTTTGAAGGTGTGTGGTGGTAATTCCACTTCATTATTTTTTGTGAGAACAACAGATAATAAATTATCTTGGTGACAAGTTGTCACTGCTCTGCTTTGATTAGCAAAGAATTCTCTATCTTAAACACTTTCCTTCTATAGTTTAGCTTCTTCTGGGCTTTCTCTTCTAGTCTACTGACCTATTTATCTGCCTATAAGCATCAAATACCTCACTAGCTTATTAACCATTACTTTATATTCCTGGCTAGAGAGAAAACTCACCAGTCCTTCTTCATTGAAAGTGCCTTACCATTATTTCTGCTTAAATTCTATATTCACTTGCAGAGTTTTATGGGGGACTGGATCACTACACTTCAACAGTGACTGTTCTATCCGAGTTCAGTCTGAAGAGAACCAACCTCTTCACAGGGTCTGATCCTCTCATCTGAGAATAGAGGGCATGTCTCCATCTTCCTTGGTACAAAGCATTTAAACACTTTGTGGAACTTTGCATCAGAAGGAGAATGGCACCAAGGCTAAAGCACAGGCCCAGAAACTGCATGGCCTGAGTTTAATACTATCCCCAGCACTGAGTGCCTGCAAACGCTTGGCTGAGATTCTGTTTGCCGGTGTCTGTTTCATCTTTAAAGTGTGTAAGATGCTGCTGCTGGCGGTGATGATGATGGCGATGGCGTGGCAGCCTGAGCAATGGTGGTGGTAGTGGCAGTGGTGGTGGCAGTGGTGGTGGTAATGATTTACCTCATGGAACTGCTGAGGGGATGAATGAGTAAATAAAGCACAAGGCACTTAGAACAGCATCCGCAAATCAATATTTCCCATACATTTATTGGAAGTACAGAATTTGATCCCCAGAATTTTAAGTTAGGCCTACCTAACTTCAACTTTTATGACCAGAAAGAGTCAGAAACCGTGGATGGTGTTACGGCTGTGCGTGCAGCTTCTGGAGTTATAACTAAGAGCCAACTTCAGCGCCGCACATCAACCTTTGTTTGTCGGATGACCTTCAGATTCGATTTCCCCATCTGTAAACTGGGCATGATGGCCCCTATCATGGGAGTGTTTCAAGGCTCTGTGACTATCAGTAGGATTTACCGTTGCAAGGCTGTCGCCTTGTTTGCCGTGGCTGCTTGCTTTATCTTTATCTGGATCTTTGTCAGTCTAGTAGATTCCCAGGCTTTGTTCTGGACTCCTGGATTGAGTGAATCCACAGCTGGGCCAGGAATCTGCATGCTTATGGCATGGTTAGGGTAAACACCAGAAGCCCAACCTCCTGCCTTTCCCTATATCACAAATGAGCACAGAACTCCACACCTTTCCGTTAGGAACATGGGATTAAACCCAGGCGCCCGCTTACCAGCTTTGTCACCTGACACTGGTGAGTGCCTCGGTTTCCCATTTCTGACACAAGATCATGATGGAATCCATCTCATTGAGTAGACACAAGGCTTAAATGAATCCGTGACTGCAAAGGGCCCAAGCAGGGCTGAACGCATGCTAACACACAATGGGTACCACTGAGCTGCACAGTAGATCTTTGCTTGCTGCACAAAGTGATTCTAGGCACTGTGCTAAGTTTGCTTCATAGAACACTCACTGTTGCTATTCGATCTACTTCATAGGTGAAATAGTGGGACTGAAAATGACCAAATCCCTTGTCTTGGGTAGAAGGGCTAGAGTGGGACTAGATGGGACTTGAGTTCAGGACGTATACACTTTGCCACTCTCCCATCCCAGGGACTCAGCCACTTGCTATTTGGTCGCCACCCTCCTCCATGGTCCTCCCTGTTCACAGTCTCCATTCTCAGTAGCCTGCTCATCCATTGTGACTAGAAACCTTGAAACTGATGCATCTCTGAACCCCAATCGTATATACCTGCCAGATGCTGCCTTCTCTAGTCCTCTTGCCTTTAAAGATTCACAAGCTCTACCCAGGCTCTTAGACCCACCTCTTTCACTGTCTTTAGAACCTACCCCAAAGTTGCCCTTTCTCCTCTTCTCTTCCTCCCTGGGAGGTTCCCACTTGCCAAGACTTCGACACCCAGAGACACACTCCCCTCCCCACTTTCCTCTGCTTTATCATCTTCCTCCCAGGGAGCTGAGAAAAAGAATCCTCCAACTCACCCACCCCCAGGCTGTACATCCTTCATTAGCTGGCACAGGTTAATCATGACTCTAAGACTTAAGGTTTTGGTCCCCTGACACTTGAAAGGAGACTCTTCCCATGCCACCTGTCATCATGTGACGCTCACCAGCCATCCATCATACCAGGTGGTCTGGTTATAAAGGTTGGAGAGGTAGACGAAGAGTCTATAGGTCCAAGTAGAGTCTTGATAGTGGCAGGAGGAGGAGGGTCCAGGTTAGGCAGGTTTCTCAGTAATAACAGAAACAGGGTCACCCTCCATAGGCCACTGTTTCCTGTGATGAGTCACCCAAAGTTCACAGGTCCCTATGAGGAGCTTAGCAATTCACACTGCTTCAGAGCCATGAAGTGGTGAACTAATGCCACGACTGACACTCAGTTCCACCATCATACTAGAACAGACATTTCCATGGGAAAATGGGGAGATGGTGGTCTTAGGAGATGAACCGAGTGCTGTCTTCAAGTATGGATATGTATCCTCTAAGTATACAGTCATTGCAGGTAGATCCTCTGTGGCCTTACACTGAGATTAGCCCATAAATGTGTGTGCAGATTTGCCAAATGATAAATACATGCAATGTGTATTTGGGCAACATATATCATACATAGATGTACATAATATACTTAGCATGTACTATTAGATATATGTATGCGTATATATCCCTAAAATATGTCAGTATATCCCTAAAGTTCTATATTAAATACATGTACGTGCATACATGTATACACATATATCCACATTTCTCTGAGTGTAAGAGAAAACAACTAATTATAAGTGAACTTTGTAACTAGTAAATATACCCATTTAACTATATAGAGGATATTGAAAAGAAAGGCGCAGCCTTGCAAAAGTTCCCCTGACCACTCTCCCAGTCAGTCCCCTCCCTCTGCCCAAACAGAAACTCTGCCCTGACCTCTGATGGCACGAATCCCTTTCGCCTGTCTAAACAATAGAGAGCATCACTTTGCGTATGTTGTAAGTTTACATAAATGCTATCATTCTGCCTGAATCGGTCTGCAAATGTTCTTGAGATTTTGCCAAGTTGATATGTAAATTTCCTTTCTTTAAACAAATGGGTTTGATTAAGGAAAGCAAATTGATTGGAAAGAAAACATCGAGACTACTCCAGGACAAGCGGAACATGGAGTCCCAAAACCTAGCTACCACTACACCCACCCTCACCATCATTCCCTTTTATGGTTATGCAAACTGAGGCCAGGGACAGTGAAGGCTGTGTACCCCCCTCCAGTCCCCCTCCAGTCCTCCCCCGTCCCCATCTGTGTGTGTGTGTGTGCTCCTATCACAACAGAATGAAGTTCCAGCCAATGCCTGAGACCAGAGAGCTTCCCTATTATGATATGTTGGCAAGAAATATTGCTCTTTATTTCATCCCACCCATAATTAGACACCAACCCATTTCCCGGACAAAGTTACTTCTCAGCCTTGAACTGCGGAAAGTAAACTGTTTTGTTGAATCAATTGCCTCAACATTAAGTTGGGGGTGTGACTGCACAGGGAGGGGGGGCAACCTGCTCCCACTAAAGCTGCTATCCAGCCTTCAAAGTTATGACAAGTCTTCTATCAGCAGCCCACCTCAGTGACCTATATTTTAATGTGTGCTATTAGATTATTGCTAATGAGACATCTTAGGGATAAAAGAATTATGCTCCCTCCCTGCTCAGGCCATGGTAGAAGTACAATTGAATTAAAGGCTGGAATCGTTTAGGACTCTGCTAGACAGGCTGTCCCCCAGGCTGGGCCTGAATACAGATATTAGGCTTTGGAAATTACACAGGAAAAATAAGTATAATTGATCTAAGGTAACCGCACTCGTCTAAATTAAATAATGTGATTGTTACAGGCAGAGAGGCTCAAGATGAGGAGCGAGGCGGAAAAGGCTCCCTATCTGCAAACAAAGTTAGAAGGAAGAGCCCCAGGGAATTGACTTTTCCCTGATGAGCTGCGATCCCCCCTCCCGGCAGCCTCTTGGTAGCAGTCCACTTGGTAGCAGCAGGATGGGAACCTGATCTGGGTGTCCTAGAATGTGAGGCTGGCCAGGCACCCCACCACCACCCTCATTCTCTCCCAAAACTTGGGTCTGGGGGGGGGGGAAGCTCACAGCCCGCCCCCTGCTGGCTGACAGATGACATTTCTGTCTTGTGTGTTTCCCCTGTGAGGATGCTCTCTCAGCTCTCAGGGTTGTCCAAGGTCCATTCATGGTCATCTCACCTCCTTGGAGAACATTTCCTCCTATCCCATGTCATCACTTACGTGACAACTGCATCTGAGTGCCAACCTCTGACCAGCCCCTGACAGTAAGTCAGAAGACCCAAACTGTGTGGGAGTTGTTCCTTCTTTGGGCCCCCCAGGCAGCATCCTCAGCTCTTTCTCTGAGTCTATGTTACCTGGAGGTAGCCGTCCTCTGGAAGCACACAGTGGCTGGTGCTGGCATCACTTGTCACTGGGGAGAAACAGGCCCATGATTCTGTGCACTGAGAGCTCTCACCTGCTGGCACTTCTCTCTCCCTTGGCTTCGGTATACCCCACACATGGGCAACTCAGTGGACAGCCTGGAAAGGAAGATGTGGTTCCCCCCCCCCAAGGATCTTGCCTGCTGCAAAGTACTGCTGCTCTGGGGCCTTGAAGCCCGCAGTGAAGACTTAGAAGTGTCACTCTCTTGTGGTTAAAACCATCTAGAAAATACACAGAGTGAAGACATTTTCCTCTCACCTCGATCCTTTCTGCAATGTATAGCTGGTCTTGATTGCCATCTGACCAGGACTCAAAGTCAGCCAGGAGACATACCTCTGAGTGTGTCTGTTGGGGTGTTTATAGAGAGACTTAACTTGAATGTGTGCGGCACCACTGCACGGGCTGGAAACCCTGATGGAATAAAAAAGGGAATAGGAGTCGGCGGATTTCTCATTTCGAGGCCAGCCTGGTCTACAGAGTGAGTTCCAGGACAACCAGGGCTACACAGAGAAACCCTGTCTCGAAAAAAAAAGGGGGGGGGATAGGAATATACCACCCGAGTGCCCACACTTCCTGAGCTGCCTACATGTCAGCAAACTCCTGCAGCCACAAGCCACTCCACAGGACCAGCTGTGCCCTCCAACCCCGTGCCAAAAGAACTGTCCCCCAACTTAAGTTGCTTGCTGTCAATATCTGGTAACAGCGATAAGAAAAGTCACTAATATCCTTTCACATTCCTCCCTTTCGTCTTCCCTTCCTTCCTGTCATGAGCATTCCACGATCCACAATCCTGGACAAGATAGGTTCCAGGAGCCAAAACTCGAATGACAAATAAGACAACTCAAGTCCCTCCTTGACCTCAAGGAGAAAGGAAAGTCTAGAGAGTAACTAACAAAAATAAATACAGCATGGCTATGCATTGATAAAGGTTCTGAAGAAAATGCCAGAGTGGTGACAAGCCATAGAAAGTCCTGGAAGGGCTCTTGGCTGGTCCTCAGCGGCCCCTTCTCTGAGGCTTCTATATCAGAAAGAAAGAAATCAGGAGACCTCAGCCCTGTGGAGAGCTGAGAAGGATTGGCTGTGTCAGAGGGAGCAGCAGCATCCGCCAGTGTCAACCGACAGAGGCTGAACACCAAGAAGGCCATGGCTTGCAGGTGGGACTGAGGAGAGGTGAACAATGACCTGGTTTTCTGGCCCCTTCTGGCAATTCTGAGGGGCTGTGGTTCCCCTCTCCTATGAATAAGGACTCTAGAAATGATTTTGGAGTAGAGCAACCTGACTGAATCTGTGTTTAAAGGGTCTGGAAGGCTGCATGGTGCAGGGACAGGGTCATGGGTGGAGGGGGTTGGGGGGGGGTGCTGATCAGCAGGTTCCAGAGTAGTCCGGAACAAAGGAAGAAGAGAAGAGGCTCTTGTCCCAGAGCAGGAGGAGAAAAGATGATCGGGATGACGTTGTAAGGCCCAACCTAAGGACAACCTGTGACATTTTCAGATCTGAAAATATTATTAAGGCAATACAGGCAGACCGGACATTGGCTCTGTTTCTTGACTTTCAGAGAGGAGATGGGACTGGCTCAGAAGCCAGTGATCCAAGAAAACCCTTTTTCTACCTTGCAAGCAAAGTCCATTCAAAGGCTGCTAGCCCCTGACCGGCTGTGGACATCGCACACCACAGATTCTGGCTCTTTCAAGTGCATATATCTTAACCATGACCTTGTGCGTAGAAAGCTGGCTTTCACTGTGGGAACAGAAGAAAAGGCATCATTTGATCAGGTCTCCGTGTAAATTCCTGCAGACAATACTTTAAAGGCAGAGTTCAGCTCTCTCTGCCTTTCCCAGTATTGACTCACCCCCCCCCACACACAGTGTTAATTAAAAAGAGAAACATTGCAGCTCCCACAGAGCCCCCATCCTCCCCATTGTATCTGCACAGAATCATTTTTTGGCACTCAGCTTTTCCTCCTATATAATCAAGAGACGGTTTCCCAGCATTTACTTCAGTTCTTGCATCACAAGTTCTTTCTGTAGGGAGTAACCAAATGATGGATGTATTGCCTATGATGTGGGCTAGCACAGACCATTCTCCAAACATGGCGAACCTCCAGCCCCATTGTGTCCTAGAACACAGAAAGGAAGAGGGGAGCCTGGGGCAGGGTAATCTGCCTGCCACAAGGGACCCACATATCATTCTGTAATTACTTGTTTCCAGCTTCTCCTACTGTTTGGTCACCTGGGGTCTTTGTGAATTCTTCATTACTTTCTGATTACTTGACTTCCGTTTTTTTTTTTTTCCCCATGTTACCTTCATAAGGAGTTTAGTCCAGTGATTCATCCAATTGACTTCCTTATTTCTTTATTAATTTACTTTTTGATAGACACATATATAATGCATTGTGGTCATATTTACCTCTCTCCCCCTCTCTTATTCCTCTCTGACTCCCATCAACCTCTTTATCCCCAAAAAGCTTTTCTCCCGCTATGTCTTTTTTGTTTAGTGTTGTTTCTGTTAGTGAATCGCTGAGTTTAGCCAGCACTACCTTTGTGGGTATGGGTATGAAGCCATCCCCAAAGGATGACTACTAGCAGGAGATAGGATGCCTGTTGTGACAGATACACAATGCTCTTAAATGCATCCCTCACCATATTCACATTTCATGATTGACTGGTCAGGATTTGTTTTCCTATACTCTTCGGTCCATACAAAATAGTAACTCAATATGTATAGTTCAATATATTGGCATAGAGGACCCAGATAATAAATCCAAGAAACCACAGCCACCCTGGGTTTTGACAAAAATACCAGACATACACATTGAAAATAAAATAGTATGATCAACACCTGATGGGGAAACTGGGTATCAACATGCAGAAGAATTAAATTAGATCTTTACTTCTAAGCCTGCATAAAAATCAGCTTCAACTGGATCAAGGACCTCAGTGTAAGAAGTCGGGGTGTGCCTTAACACAGGAGCACAGGCACATTTCCTGAGCAGGATTCCAGTTGTGCAGGGAATACAGTCAACAGATCAATAAATTGGACCTTAGAAAACTGAAACAAACAAACAAACACAATCCCAAAGCAAACCAAACCAAATACAAAACCAAACCACACCACACCAAACCAAACCAAACCAAACCAAACCAACCAACCAACCAATCAAGCCAACCAAGCCAACAAAATGTCTTCATGTGGCCAACAAGATGGCTCAGCAGATGAGCCTGGCAACCCACGTTCCATCCTGTAAATGTGCTTGTGTGTGTGTCTGTGTGTTTGTGTGTGTGTATTGTGTGCACATGTGCACACACACACACAAATTAATCTGTTAAAATATAATAAAAAGGTTTTTTTCTCTTCTAAAACAGCTTCCTCAGCAAGGAAATGGTCAAGGAAATAAAAATCCCAGAAGAGGATAAAATCTTGGCCACTGATACAACAGATAGAGGATTCACTTCTAGACTGTAAAAACAAACAAACAAAACAAAACAAACAAACAAACAAAAACGAAGAAACAGAACATGTCAAAACCTACTTGACCTTTTATGAATTCCAGACTCCCATGTCCCCACCTGCCCATTTCCATTCCTGGTTCACAGAAGCCTGCCTTATATTTAACTGTCCTTGGACAATCACAAATTACCACACTGTCGGTCAACCCTGTGCCCTCTAGACTACAGCACTTTCTAGATCATTCTGTTATTGGGCTGAGAGTACCATTGTCAGGGACGAAAGAAAAATCTGAATTTCCTTTTAAAGAAATCATGACTGATTCCAAGCGGGTTGGAAATCACAAGCGGTGGCAGTTAGGACAAGCCTGTTAAGGCAGGCCTTTCCAGGGCAGTGGGGAACTCCAGACCCCATCAACAAGCGCCCCTCTCTGCACTTACTACCCCCCCAACAGTGACTATTACACCCACCTGGATTCCTACTGGCACAGAGTGGGATGGGTGTGGACATGCAGCCCGTCCTCTCTTCAGATATCTGTGATGTTAGGCCAGGAGGGTCTGCTTCCCTAACTCTGACCCTCAGAGTCACACAGAAGCTGATAACCAGCCATCCTGCAGACATTTGAGTGTGGGAATGACAGCTCTCCCAGTCCTCCTCAACCCACCACCCACCCACCCTTTTTTTCCTCTTCCTTGGGCCCCTCTGTTTCTCCTCTGTTTTTTAGGATGTCTTAGATATTGGTTCTAGAGTTGCCTCTGGAATTCAGCAGCTGCCAGGATATCAAAGCTAATGGCTGAAGAGTCCCCAGGAACACGTTTCCTCCCTGCCTCAGCCATGGATTTGTCTCAGCTCTTCTTCACCCAGTTTGCTTTGATTGTGTCCCTGTGGAATATAAACACGAGCCCCAGCCCCACCATCCTGAAAGATCTTCCACCTGCTCTATCACCAGGGGGTGGGGGTGGGGTGGGGGGTCATAACCATTTGTGATCACTCAGAAGGATACCCAAGGGACACTGAGTAGCTGTGGCACTTCACAGTTCAGGGTGGATCAAGGAAGAACTTATACCTCTGTCACAGGGACTCACTAGCCAGGACCTTGTAGAACACCCGGAGGCCTGGTCACGCTTTCTTAATTCACCTAGTGCTTTTCAGGTTGAGAGATTCTCTATAGAACACCTGAGTTTCTGGTTCATAGAAAGCTGTGGGAGTTCCCTTTGGCTAGCCTGAATTTGAGGGAGGGTACGCATTCTTCAGATGATGTCCGACTCCCTATTTCCATAGCACTGGCTTCTTTGTATCTATCTTTGAGATGTTTGAACGTTTGCAACCCCTGTTATTGACACATCTCCCTCTTCCGGCAAGCATGCACTGCCCCAGAATGTTGGCGCTGTCGGATAAGAGTTATCCCTGCTTCTCTGTGAGCATCTAGGATTCCCCATTCCCATCTCCCTCCCAGCCATGACTAGCCATTCCCCCTCCCCTCCCCCCCCATGCTTATCTACTTTAGTGTTGCCAAACTGTTGCAAGTCCAAGTCCGGTTGGCCCTTATCTTTGTACCTCCCACTCCCTCAGGGCACCTCTTTCCACCAAACAAGCACCCCGCAGGATCGACTATTAAGTCCTCTCATCAAGGTTAAGACTAAGGCTCAGCATTATTATTGTTGTGGCTGCTTTTGTGTATTTCCTGCATATAATAAGAAAAAAATTGAAGCCTGGATCCTCAGCGAAGCATAGTGACATCAGATCTACAGGTGGGGACCAGAAGAAAACAGAACCTAGTCATTGTTACCATTGTTCTTACAAGACTTTAGAATTTCAGTGTGTGTCTAGGTGAGATCATCTAGATGCAAAATTCAGAGGTAAACAATGAAAGGTGAGATGGGCTGGATGTATCAGAACCAGACTCCAAAGTAATGCCCTGGGGGGGGGGGGCATGGCACCTGGATTTGGGAGACTGGGAGGCTAGACCTAAGCAGACCCAACACAGCAAACACTGAGTCACTTGCCAAACACAGGGCATGGCTAATTTACTCTTGGACTGGTCAAACACCTAGGACTGCTATACTTTCGCTGGCAACCAGTGAGTAAGGCTTGGGAAACAGTTTCTGTGTGCTGTCCAGAACACACCTAGGAGTCCACAATAGCTGGAGTCATCTCCACTCTTTCAAGTGACACAGGGGCTACAGACTGAGACCAAATTCTAGACAGCCAACAGTTCCTTAGTGCTGCTAGATCCAGAGCATGTATCATGAAATCATGGCCATCTTAGGGGACAACAGCTATTCTGTGAGCCAAGGCTGGCGTGGGCCTCACTCTCTGGGCCTGATGTCATCTTTTCTCTACGACAGATTACCACGTTCGTCCAGCTAAATCTTACCAAGATAAAACAAGACCCCACCCAGTTCGGTTCCGGTGAACCAGCATGGAATTCCAAGTGCAAACACATATGGGTCGATCCTGATATGACCTTTCTCTCCTGAACCGACTTCATTTCTTCTATATGTGAGAGAGAAGTTGGCAGCTCCTGGTACATGCCTTCTGGTTGGTTGGTATAGGCTTGTGCTTTCCACAGACTTCAAGATCTGAAAATTGTTCCTACCCCATAAGGCCTTCCCCACTCCATCCTGCATTCATCCATTTAGTTGCTACAATAAAGCACCCGAGGTAGGGTACTAAATAGAAAATGAACCCTATTATGCCTATATTTTTAGAGAATGAGTGTTTAAGAGCAGGAGGCCCCAACTGTTGTGCCTTGTGTGAAGGGCTGGTGGCAGATGGTGTCATCATGGCTGAAGTATTGTGGGATCAGACAGTAAGAGAAGCCAGAGATTCGGAGACCAGGCTTGTTCTTTTTGTAATAACTGACAAAGGGGACCATGTTAATCTTTATTTAAGAGTAGACACCCTCCCACCCCACCCCCCAGTGCTCTAATTCTTTCCTATTGCTCCCCATCTCTCCTAGGTTCCACCAGCTGTCAACATCACCGCACCGGGACTCCAGGCTTCTAGCATGGATTGAGACACATTCAAACCATACCTGAACTGCAGCCCTCGTGTGCAAGAGCAAGCTACCCTTTCCCCTCTACCTCATGCTGAAGCAAAGGCTGGAAAAAAAAAGAAAGCTTAACTCAGTTGGTCAAGCACGCCACAGCCTTATCAAAATAGGAAGAAACAAGTTAGGAACATTGCGGTATTGATCCTGTTTGGGCCATGAAGCCTGCCTTGATTGGGGAGAGGTGATAGTGGGTAACACCCCTGGAGGAGATGTGGAATCCCTGTTGCTTGCCTCATGGAAGAAATAATTATTCCACTGAAGTGACAGATACACGAGTTCTTCGTCTCATTCTTGGTTCACCCCTGCCAGGGGCCTGGGTACCATAATGCCAGAAGAGTTACAGAGACTACCCCTTTGAGAAAGAAGCCCTCCCAGGTGTGGGATGGTGGCTACAGCCATGCTGAGGTGCAGCAGGGATGCATGGTAGGGGAGAACTGGACAAACAGTGAAATCTGACAACAGTTTTGAGAGTCTGTTCTCAGCCACCTAAGTTTTCTAAGGCCTGCAATGCTAGGCACTTCATTTCGGCTTGAACTAAGAAACAAATGGCTTCCACTTGAGCAAAGAGGTCCAGAGAGAGGACAGAAGCTCCTGGAATGAGGAACACAGGCAGTGTAACAGAGAGAGAGGTGACTGGGCTCTAGCAGCTTAGATCTGGTAGGCGAAGCAGCATCTCTCGGGAATTATGACAAAGGCTGACTCTTGAAACCTTGAAAGAGAGGAGGGTTTCCCATAGCTCCTAATGGTCAGTTTGGCAACATTTTAGTCTTCACACACCAGCAGTAAATAATTGAGCAGCATCAGCTTAGTGTGAGAGATGACTCCAGGAAAGAGGAGTGAAGGAACTGAGAGAACAAGAGCCAGAAAAAGACGAAGGTAGAGGTCAAGGTGTGCTCCAGGCTGAGCTGTGCTTGCATCCACCACAGCCTCTGCTCTGGGAGCCTCCAGCCTTGTCCCTGGATGGAATACAGAAGCTTTGCTCTTGGGTTTATAGAGCACTGCCCACAAGGTCTTACTGGACACTGGCTGCTGGGAGCAGAGAGTAGAAAGGCACACTGTACTCCCTCGAGGTTGTGAGGTTGTGTGTGTCACACCCAAACGTGAGTCTGAGGCACCTCTAAGAATTGATCACAGCAGCTGAGAGGAAAACCAGAAGTGGGTGGAGTGGTATAAAGATGGATACCAAAAGGTTCTCTAGCATCGGTATGCTAATCGGAGAATAGCGTGCAAAACCAGGCCAGCTTCCTGCCCCAACTTACTACTATACCAAGCCTGAAGGTTCACCCTATCCCTTGTCCTCAGGACAGGGTTAGTTAGGTAGCAGGGTAGACCTGGCACCAAAACCAAGGTGATACGCTGAGGTCCTCCTGGAGTGTCTCAGACACATTGGAGAATGTGCTCATGGAGAAGTTTTATGTCTGAGTGTAGCTGGTGACATACTGAGAGAGGTAGAGCGAGATTCAGGGGGCAATCTGTGAAGGTTTTGTCTTTGATTAGAAGAGAGCGCATCCTGAATAATAAAATCTTAGTTGTCAGGAAAGGGTGAGGCAGAAAAATCATCCCCTTGTTCTTCCTAGTCAAAATTCTGGCTAGAGGTCAAAGTCATGGGCGGTTGGTTCTTCTCAGGGTCTGCAGCCTTCATTGTGGAGGGAATTAAATCACCCAGCACCTATGATAAGACTTAGAATACTTAGCATTGCTAGTCTGGCCTGCACGGCATCTTGAGGAGGGAGTACTTTCAGATGCTTCTTCTATTTCAGTCACACTGGACTCCCAAGCCCTCCAGTACATACAAGCAGGACCCTCTCCCAGCAAAGCTAGTGATATTCCTTCTCTTTTCTTACAAAATAATAATAATAATTAATAATAATAAAGTTCCAGGTCATCAGCTCTCAGTCCATACATAACCAAATGCAGCGGGTTCTCATCCTCTTGAGTATACACCAAGAGGAATGGGCACCTTGCTAAACATGCCCACTCCTGAGAGTGTTTGATTAAGATCATACAGTCAGACACATTGTGAGGCATGAGTAGATGATGGAAGGTTAAAATGGTAGCTACTTAGGGTCATGCTGGCCTATGGCAAAGATGGAGGAAAGAAAATTATATAGGCCTGTGTAATCCTAGCTATTAGAGACATGAGACAATAGGACACACAAGTTCAAGGTCTTCCTGGGCTATAGCGTGAGTTCAAGGCCAGCTGGAGCCATGCAGTCTTAAAAAAAATGTACAGGTGGTGATATAACTCAGGGGAGAAGTGGTGTGCATGAGGCCCTACAATTTCAAATCAGCAATGGAAGGAGTGGTGTGGAGGAACAGCTCTGGGCATGAACAGATTGTGTCAAAAAGTTTTAGTTGGGGAAAACAAAGAGAACCGTGATCACTGCCTCTGAAGATGTATGTCAAGAGAGGTGTCGGCTCCCTAAAGGGGTCAGCCACACTGGAACTGGCCTGGTGCATCAACACGCAGTTCCCATCCAAACTGTAAGTGACTGGGTGTCTTCATTTCTCTTAACAGCTACCAAGTTCCTTTGTTTCTTTAAGTCCTGGGAGTTAAATCTTGGGCTTTAGGCAAGCTAGGCTAGGCTCGACTCCCACCACTGTGCCCCACCCCCAGCTCCATCCAAACTCACTCTGAGGTCTACATTGGCCTTGATCTGGTGATCCTTTGCCTCAGACTCTCAAGTATAAAATAACAGGCTTGAACCACCAACCCTGGCTCTCTTTATTTTCCTCAAGGGAAGGAAGAAATGCTCCAAGTGTGAGCTAGGAACCCTTTAGGGGCTTCTCCTGACTGGACTCCATTGCAGGGAAAATCATCCCTGAGCTCTGGGAGTGTCCCCCCTCCAATGCTCCTTCCTAGACCACACCCATGTGTTTCAGATAATGATGTTTAATTTTTTTCTAATTATACTCTAGTTTTAGGAAGTTGAGAGGGGAAGTTGGAATGGACTTATGACTAGATTCCTGAGATAGATTTTAAAAGCTACAGTTTTAGCTTTTGTAATTCCAGAAGAACCAAATGACTGACTTGGTTCGACATTTCGAAAGTAAGGCTTGTTATTTTTCCTGGGTTTGAAATTCATCTAACCTCAGTAAGGGAGTCCACTGGACAAGACACACACACACACACACACACACACACACACCTCCTGTCCACTCTACATCCAGCTCTCTATCTGAGGCAGCCCCAGCATCAGCTCAAGTTCGTTCCCTCTCTCTTTTCTCCTCTAAGTCCTTTGAAGGTGGTTGGGCCAATAAGCGGCCACCTCTCCTACTTCCCAGAAATACCTCTGGATCCTTCTAACTCATCTATCAGAGAGTGTCCTAGGACATTAGAAGGACTGCCAGGCAGAGATCTGCAGAAGCAAAACATCAAATTATACCCTCCAGACTTGTTGCATTTTCAGAAGCTTACAGGATCCTGTTGGCTAAAAGAAACACTTAACAATGGCGTGGGTGACTCATGCTGCAAGCGCTTCATCTTACTTCACTCTCTCTGTATCTCTCACAATACATGTATGTATATCCCCAGCGCACGCACGCACACACACACACACAGAGAGAGAGAGAGAGAGAGAGAGAGAGAGAGAGAGAGAGAGAGAGAGAGTCTGAATTCAGTAGTAACACATAGAAAAAGAAACATTTACATTTGGGGAAAATGAGTCACTGACAGCAAGAGCCATAGCAATCTATGAGGAAACACAGGCACTAATCCCATAGACTCCGGAAGCTATACAGTAGAGGCACTAAGAGGAAGGCATACTATGGCAGAATGGATAGAGGGATATTGAGCAGGGAGACCCATTCATATCCATATGCCTCTTCTGAGCTCCCATCCCTAATATGCACACTCATCCTAGTCTCAAGCTGTCTAGCAAGCTCTTTGGGAACAAACACGATTTTCTTCCAACTCCAGGACACTCTCTCCCACCCTTAGTACTGGCACCACCCTGGGCAGCCATGCGTCAGAGGCTGGGGCCTGATGACCTCTGCAGGAACTCCTCCATAAAGGCAAGGACAATGGCACAGGAAGCACTGGCCTTTAATGTGCCGAAGGACTAAATCGCCTTAGTGCTGGAGTGTACCTAAAGTGAGAGTTGGGAGTTTTGGATTTCTAGGACTACCTCTGGCCTCAAGGTGTAGAAGTTCTGTCCCCAGTGTTGGGACCAAGCAGCTGCTAAGCCTCACACGATCTCCATTTCTTTGTAAACTAGACCCATTGATTCTTTCGAGACTCTGTTGGTGTGCAAAATCAGGTAGATTCTGTTGATGGTAATTTGAGAAACATTTAAGCAGAGGTAGATTTTAGGTTGGATCACTACAATGACCCACTGAATCAGTGAATGGAAGAATAAGAAGATTAGGGAAAAGGACATCTATTACTGATTCTCCACACACACCCGACTCAACTCCACCCAGACTCCTGAGGACTAAGGAGCTGCAGAGCATTCCGTAGGATGGTAGGAGTCCTCTGAGTCACGCATGTGAACTGTCAACCATTCTCCACTAGCTAAACCCATGAGCAGCATCCCTGACTCGCACACAAGCGCTGCAGGTAATGATGGGGAGGGAGCAGCCATTGATGTTTGAATGAGGTCCACCTTTGTTCTGTGTTTCTCTTTCCCCATCCTTTAAAGAGCCAGGAACAAGATGGCACTCTCTTCTCAGGATTTTCCGTGGGTTTATTTTGTTTGTTTTTCTTTGCAGAGAGCATTTTTCAAGTCCGGAGTATTTAGTTACTGCTTTGAAACATTATAAGAAGAACAGGTAGGTAAGATGTGCCACACAAATGTGGCTGGGCTTGATTGAAAAGAACATCTCGCCTGTACAGGCAAAACCAAGACTGTATGCCGGGGCTGAGGCACTGGGTAGATGCTACATTTACGGAAATCTGTTAGTCAGCTTCCTGTTGCTATGGCAATGTGTCTAAAATAACCAAATTACACCAAGGGGAGATTTATTTTGGCTTATGGTTCCAAGAGTTTGGTCTGTGGTCACTTTGGGCCTCTGGCAAGCCAACATCTTAAAGAGGAAGTAGACAACCTAAGAGACCTAAACTTGCCCCAAAGCAGCCAAAAGTGAGGTGGGTGGGAGGGGCCCCAACATGTCCTTCAGGAGCATCTTCCAAAGAGTCAGCCTCCACCCACTAGGCCACACCTCCTAAAATATTCCCTGGCCTGCCAAGCAGTACTAGGTGTTTGGGGGAAACCTCAGATCCAAAGGAGGATGGGCACACTGTACCTTCAAAGAAATGAGCTATGCCAGGAAGCTGCTTTTGCCTTCTATGGTTTCTCCTGCCCATTTCTCTTGGTATTTGACAAACCACTAGCTTTCCTCGAGCCTGTGAACCTGAAAGGAATTAAGTACAGCAAGCTGTGATCTCAGCCTTCCACACTCTGCTGTTTACACAGCCTGTGTTTACCACTTAAAAGAAATTAGTGGCTTTTCCTTTTCTTTTCGTTAGACAATTACATCAAGGGGAAAGATTTTTGTTTCAACATTTTCTGCTTAATTATTTTTTCTACCGGATTCTGGCTTGAAAGTCTAACAAAGCAAATGACAAGAGGTCTAAAAACCTTTTGTGAGTTTATAGTATGAGTGTTTTCTATTGAGATGAGAGAGAGGCAGAGACAGAGATAGAGACAGAGACAGACAAAGACAGAGAGAAAGCTAGAGAGAGAGAAGAAACAGAGGCAGAGGCAGAAGGAGGAGAGGGAGGGGGAAAGGGAGGGGGAGGTAGAGGGGAGGAGGCGGGGAGGGGAGGGAGAAGGAGAAGAAGAAGAGAAGAAGAAGAAGAAGAAGAAGAAGAAGAAGAAGAAGAAGAAGAAGAAGAAGAAGAAGAAGAAGAAGAAGAAGANAAGAAGAAGAAGAAGAAGAAGAAGAAGAAGAAGAAGAAGAAGAAGAAGAAGAAGAAGAAGAAGAAGAAGAAGAAGAAGAAGAAGAAGAAGAAGAAGAAACTGCAGCATTCCTCAATGGCTTCCTTCTCTGTTCCTGCCTTGAGTTCCTGCCTGACTTCCCTCAAAGATGGATCTTAGCCTGGAAATACAATATGAAATAAACCCTTTCCTCCCCAACTTACCTTTGGTCGTGGCATTTAAAACAACAGCATGCATATAAACTAGAACAGACTTCACGAATAACAACACTTGGTTTTTCCAGAATATTTGTTTCACCTGAAGAAACACTCCATCCTCCACATATTGTTCAACTTATGCCCATTGTCCCTGTCCCACTAAGCAGAGAGGCCTTCCTCATAGTGTTAAGGCACAGTTCTCTTTGGTCCTAGATTAAAAGACTTTAAATTTAAAATCAGTCGTTCTCAACCCATGAGTTGTGACCCATTTGGAGATTGAATGATTTGGAGATCAATTGTTTTGTTTTGTATAACTCATCACATGTATGCTTAGAGATCCTTAAGCATCAAATATGAGTACCTATGGCCCAGGAAATTAGGTTTAAGTTGCTCTAATTTTCATGTTCTAGCATAATAACAGTCTCATGATAGTTTTATAGTAACATAACAAAGAAATTTCCAACTCAAGGACCTTCCAAGAGTATCTTGGTGGAGCTATAAGATAGGTTGGGCACAGTGAAGCAGAGAAATCTTATACAGGCTTCAGTTATTACTTGGTGATGTTCTTAGCTGGCAGCTAGATTTCACTAAGAAATCACAGCTAGATCATCACAAAAACATAAGGTCAAATACAGAACTTGGCAAGGAATGCCTTTGAAGGGACCCAAAGGTAGCCAAGATAAGTTGGCTCCTGTCACACAGGGTTCCAGATTTCCACAGCCATGGAAGTTGTAATCCATCAACCACCCTGGTAGAATCTTTCTCATGGGTGTGACTCCATGTACCAGGATTTCAGTTCACAAGCTGAAGTCTAAGCAACAGACGCATTTACAGTTTGCGACGTGTTTTACACTTATTTATTTATTTTGTGAGTGAGTGTGCACATGCCCACACAGGGTACCATGTACTTGTGGAGGTTACAAGACAATTTGCAGCAGTCAATTCTCACCTTCCACCATGTGGCCTCCGGCGATAGAACTCAAGTCATCAGGCTCAGCCACAAGCAGCCTTTGCCCACCTTGTTGGGCCCCTGAAGATACTTTAGAAGAAATATTTTTAGTGCTTCTGCCGTTTCACCATGACCCTCTCGTGAGTTCAAGTGTCAACTTTTCCACTTGGGTTATCATGGACATGCTCAAAAAGGTTTTCAAATTTCCAGGTCAGGGATGCCCAAGGTGTATTCATTTGAAAATGTGTCCTGTGAAGATCGAGACTGTTTGTCCTGTTCACTCCTGTGTCCTGGGCATCTTCTCTGGCAGTACTCAGTGTGCCTGACAAATATTTGTTAAAGGAAGTAGAAGCCCTTCTTCCCGCTCATGGGTGCTCCCTCCATCTCTAGCTTGCATTCTTTTAAACTGGACTGCTGTGACACTTGTGTCTCTATTTTAGGCTTCATCCATGATGTCATAAGTCCCCTGCATCAAACCTGGCTTTTCCTGGGCTCTCCTTTGTGGTTTGCACCCTCTACCCTGCAAGCACACAGGCACTCTAGAGCTACCCTTCCTAGTCTGTGCTTATCAGCTCTGTCCCTAAACACACAAGCACTTACCTACCACAGAGGGAATTTCTCTGTGATTGCTTGGAATTTATGAGCTATTGAGGGAGACCTTCGTGGTTAGCCCATGAAGTCAGCCTATAAATGTAATTGGGTCTTCTTCATAGTCCCTGTCTGTATTGAGCGTATTCCAGTGATGTTTTCAGAATTTCCTCTACAAAGTTCTCGTGAATTTATTTCAAATTATTCCCACACACCCTTCTTTTAAAGCATTTCATTTAACAGTCGGGTAAGCGATAGCTCATTGAAGCACGGGTGATGGGTATCAGTCTTGTTCTATTTTGTTCTATTTTTGAAACAAGAGTCTTAATCCCTCTGGTTGACCTTGAACTCACAAACTTGTGATGATCCCCCCCTGCTTTAAGCGGTGACTTATAATCATGAGCATGCCTGGCTCAGCATAGTGCTCTTGTTAACTGCACTAATCAATCTGTACACTGTTAAATTTTATGTGTTTTATTTTCCTTTTCCTGTGTTTGGCTTTTCTTATCTCCATGTGCTCAATACAACTTCCATTCCAGTGGTGACAGGAATCATGTGAATCAGGAGAGTAAGATTCTTATCCCCTTCCCGGTTTTAGAGAAATGCCTTTACCAGTGTGTATTTTCTTGAGGTTTCTGGTACATAATCAAGTGAAGGAAGTTTCTCTCTCTTCTGAGACAGTTATTATAGGGTAGGGAAGAATTCTGTGAATGTCTTGTTTAATCTATTGTGATTGCTATGGCTTGGATAAGTATCCAAAGCCCGATGTATTAAAGCTTTGTCCCTGATCCATGACGCTATTGGGAAGTATCAGATTTAACAGGCAAGGACCAGAAGACCGACATGAGATCAGTACAGGCGTGCCCTGGAGAGAAGTGCTGGAGCCTTACCTTCTTCCTGCTTCTTACTTCTTGTCTGCCATGAATTAGCTTGCTCCAACATGGGCCATTCTTCACCACGATCTTGCTGCCTTGCCACAGGCTGAAAAGGGACTGGGGTTGTCTAACCAGTTTCTGGGCCCTTCAAAACCTTGAACCAAATTAACTTTCCTCTTTTAAAGTTCATTTCCACGGTATGTTGTTATAGTAGTGAAAAGTTGACTAACACAGGTTCTATACTGTGATGTTTACTTCCTGAAGAACACAGGCTGACCATTGGCCTTCTAAATAGCCCTTTCCTATTCTTGAACCCATGAATATGCTACCTTGCATGGCAAAGTCATCTAAGGCTGCAGATATAATTCAAGTTACTAATCAATCAAATTGTCCTGGAAAGCAGAAATGCAGGCCCAGGGGTTAGACCAAAATGAAGGAAAAACAACTTGGCTATCCTTGTAGTCTTTGAAGACAGAACAGAGAGCCATGAGGTGCGGAATGTGGTGACCTCGGAAAAGGTGCCACAGGCAAAGAAATCTATTCTCCTCAGAGTCCCCAGGGGGAAGAAGGACAGCCTGTCAGTATTGTTTTAGCCTAGGGAGACCTAAACAATGTCTACACAATGAGATGAAGCTGTACTAGATGCCATAGGAAACTAAAACAATCTTAACTCAATTACACAAATTAATTCTCTCTTCTTTAATACTCACCCCTCCATAGATTCCTGGGATGATACCACAAATTAATACCCTCTATACATTTCAATAAAATTTGATAATGTAGTCATAAATAAAGTACAATACTCCTGGAACAATTTCCTTGTTGGGTTCTGGTATCCAAGTTGCTCTCCCACTCTGCCTGAGTATACATAACTCTGGGATGATCTATTGCTTCAGCATTTAAAGTTTCAACACCACATACAGATAGATCGGGAGTTAGTTAGGGGGTTATTTCTAGATCACTAATTAAATTTCCATCATTGTAGAATTACGTAGGGTTTCTCTTTTTTCTTTTCTTTTAATTAATTTTTTAAAATTTATGTGTGTGGGTGTTTTGCTTGCATGTTAGGCCTATGTACAACCTACATGTAGTATTTGTGGAGGGTGGAGACCACATTGGATGCCCTGGGACTGGAGTTACAGGCAGAAGTGAGCTGCCTTTTAGATGCTGGGAATCCAATCTGGGCCATCTGGAAGTGCTCTTGGTTGCTGAGCAGTCTCTCCAGGACCTTCTCTTCAAAACAAACACAGGACAAACAAAAGCTTTTGTTTTAAACTGCCACATAGTAATTGCACATGTCTGTGGAGCAGTGTCATGTTCCACTCTACATATAGAACGTGTTGTTCTTCTTCAGTTAGATTTGTTAGTTTTTTATTTGAAATATCTGAGGGGCATTAGAGATGGCTCACTGGTTAAGAGTGTTTGATGCTTTTACAGAGAGTACAGGTTGGGTTTCCAGTACCTGGGCTGGGCATCTCACAACTTCCTGTAACTCCTGCTAAGATCCAATGCCCACTTCTGGATTCCAAGGGCACACATATCTCACACACATTAAAAATAAATCTTTAAAAAAACTACTTATGTGATAGAAACTTGAAAACAAGGAGTGTGCCTTATAGGGTTCCCTTATGACTTTAAAACAGTTTCAAGATGTGTTTATGCTCATGTTAGGTTCCTAAGATCTCTTTTCTTGTAATCAAATTTCCAAAGGCTTAAAAAAAAAACAGATTCTTTTGAAGCATAACTATAAATTCACCAGCAATTAAAATATGGACATCTTCCTCCTGGGGGATTATGAGGAGAACAGATTTCTTTCCTTGTGCACCTTCAAGAGGCTACCACATTCCTCAGCTCATGGCTCTCTCTTCTACCTTCAAAGACTACAAGGATAACCAAGTTGTTTTCCCTTCATTTTGGTCTAATCCCTGGGCCTGCATTTCTGCTTTCCAGGACAATTTGATTGATTAGTAACTTGAATTATATCTGCAGCCTTAAATGACTTTGCCATGCAAGGTAGCATATTCATGGTTTCAAAAATAGGAAAGGAGAATTTAGAAGGCCAATGGTCAGCCTGTGTTCTTCAGGAAGTAAACATCACAGTATAGAACCTGTGTTAGTTAGCTTTTCATATAACAAAATACTATGGAAATGAACTTTAAAAGAGTAAAGGTTAATTTGGTTCAGTTTTGAAGGTTCCAGGAGCTTTTACAACCCCACTTGCTTTTGGACCTGTGGCAAGTCAGCAAGATCATAGTGAGGAGTGTGTTGCATTGGAGCAAACTAATTCCTGGTGAACTGAAGTGAGGGGGAAGTAGGCATAGTTCTAAGACCTTTAGTGGTGCTATTTATAGCTCGTCCACATCCTTCTCCCTTTGATCCTTCTCACTTTCTTGGTCTATGGTGAACATTGGTCTGATTTCCATTTTAATAATTTCGTCATTTCAATAATGCTGTGTAAATAGGCTTATCATTTGTATGTAACATACAGGAATTGATTCTTCTCTTGTGCCATACATCTTTGTGACATACAGATTTGTCCAGATTGTTGATTTGTTTGTTCTTTCTTACTCCATGGTATAAAAATATTAAATACGAGTTTTTATGAGTTTCTATAAAACTCACATTTAGGACATGAAATTTAGGTCTTTTCCTCCTTTTGAAACTATTATGTCACCCCACCACCATCTTAACCCCACCACCATTACCACTGCACCACAAAAGTCCCTTCTGAATTCCCAGAATTCATGGCCTGGAACAATGACCCTTTCCACTTGGAGCACTGACCCCTTTCCTCTTCTGTCCTCATTCCCTGTGGGTCAATTCTTTAAGATTGACCAATTGAATGAGACTGTGAGAGTTCCCAGCCAATGGAGAAAAGACACAGTTATCACTGGAGTTAGAATTAAAACTAAGTATACTTTTTATGCCTTCGATTGTCTGAGCATATCCCCTGAAAAGGGTCAAGTGTGCCTTGTCCAGACACTTTCTTTCTTTCTTTCTTTCTTTCTTTCTTTCTTTCTTTCTTTCTTTCTTTCTTTCTTTCTTTCTTTCTTTCTTTCTTTCTTTCTTTCTAAACAAGTTTCCAGGCACCTGTTCTCCACAGTGCCACACCAGGTCACATCCTTGCCAGTGCTGTGTAGATGCTGTAGGTCCCTCGCATCCTTGTCAGTATTTGATGGTGTCACAAATTTTTATTCTAGTTATTTTCATAGGTGTGTATTAGTGTTTCATTGGGATTTGATTTCCATCCCCCCAATATAATAATGCTGAACATACTTCCAACTGTTTATCACCCATCTGTTACATCTCTGGGGTGAAGCACCTGGCTTGTATCATTTGACCATCTAATCAAATTGTCTAATTTCACCATTGACTTTCGAGAGTTCTTTATATACTTTAGAAACTGCTATTTTGAATATCTGATGTATAAAAATAATAGATAGAAAAATAGATAGATAATAAGTAGACGAATTTACTCCAAACATGTAGCTCATTTTTTTTTTTTTCATCTCAAAAAGGTCTCATGGAACAAAAGACTGAAATTCTGACAATGCTCTGTTTTTCGAGTTTTGCTTTATGCAACTGTATTTTGGGTGTTGATCTAAAATTCTTTGTTTACTCTTAGAATCTGCTATGGTTCGAATGTGCTCTGTCTCCCAGAAGGTTGTGTATTTGGGAGGTTGAGCTCTTGGGGTGATGATAAAAGACGGTGTAGTCTTTAAGAGTTGGCAGATTAGGTGGCTGAGCCCGCGTTCTCAGATAAGTTTATAGTACACCTGGAAAAGGGCACTCTAGCTTCTTCTCCCTCACACATGCACGCTCTCTGGTTCTGTTTCGTGGAGGTGGCACATTCAGAGGATCCCAAGCGATACAGGAAGATTGAGATGCCTTTGAGAACAAGAGAATCACTCTTGGGGAGCCAGCATTCTAGAAAATTCAATGGTCACAAAAGGAGCCAGAGCCAGTGGCTTTCCAGCTTCCTAGTTCTTGTCTCCTTTCAGGAATTCAAGCTTCTTGCCTCTTGTCCCCAGGATTGTAAAGAATGAAATGTGTGGGACACAATGGATGAGTTTTAGAGGAAAGTAGAGTGTCATTTACTATAGATGTGTAGGTGAGAGCCTAAGGTGTGTGTGTGGGGGGGTATCTGTATAGCAGGAGAGGGCTCAGGGAATGAGTGACATCAAGCTGCTAGTCTCGGGGGGGGGCTTTGTAAAGTGCTTATGACAGGAACAGCAGTCGGGTATGGGGGGACAGTAAGCAGGTCAATCCAGTTGGTCCACTCTGGTAACTGCATCCTTTAAGGTTCAGCCACTCAGTCACACACAGCCTCCAGGCTGAGATGCTCATTTAGGAGATAACCAAGAGACAGGAACCAGAGATCCCTTCTGGCATCCCTGGCCTCTGGTGGAGATGTTCTCAGAACAGCAGCTTTAGGGTCTCCATTCCATCTGACCAGATATTGCCTGCTGTTTTCATCCCCACACAGCTGGTTCTGCACTATCTGGGCTTTCGCTCTTGAAAATTGTGAAATTAAACCTCAAGTGCCCAGTTATGGACATTTGGTTACAGTAGCACAACAATACAGAGCCCAAACTGTTCCTACATTCCACTTAGAATGTGGGATCGTTTATGCATTTTATATTTAAGCTCTCGGTCATTTTGAACTAATTCTTGAGTATGGTGTAACTTTAGATCACAGATCATGCAGTACTCAATTTTAACTAAGCTGGACCATGTGGTGCTCAAGCAGTTGTTTAGGCAATCTTTGTGTGTATTTCTAAACAAGATAGACATCTGGGTCGAAGACTAAGTCAAGCAGATTCCCCTCTTAAAAGTGGACGGACCACACACTCTCCTGAAGGTCTGAAGAGAATAAGAAAGCCTCCATGAGGAAAAGAAGTTTCCTCTCCTGTCAGACGGCCTTGAACAGGGACATTAATGTTTTCCTGCCTTTTGACCTGAACTGAAATAGTGGCTCTTCCTGAGTCTCAAGCCTTTGGCCTCTAGCTTGCCAAATATGATTTTTTTTTTTTTTTTACTTGTCAGCGTCCATCATCACGAAAGCCATTTCCTTATTATAGGTCTATCTGTTGCCATAGAAACAACCAACGCCTCAGAGGATCAAAGAGATGCTTTATTCTGGAGCCAAGTTTGAGTGACTATGGCCTGGGAACACAGACACAGGTTATCCCAGGTTCCATGTTGCAATATGGTAAGAGTTTCATAAAGCTTAACAGAAACAGAAACAGAAAAATGCCATCCATCAAGGCACTCTCTAAATGCACGCTGGAAACACGTAAGGTAGGCAGGTTAAAACAAGAAAAGACAGGTGTTGTAGGCCACAGATGCTATGTGGCAACCTCCTTAGCTTTTTGGTTGATTGGAAATCAGGTCTGTTTCTACATTCAATGGATTTACCTATTTGTTTCAAAGATGTCAACTTATCTATGGAGGAGGACAATACATGGTTTTTAAGAAGGTAGAGATGTCCCAGGATCACCTGGTCTGGATTTACAACAATGCAACGTGCCTCCCCCCTCCCCACAAACACACACACACATTATTGAAGTTCTAATTAGTTAGTCCAGTCTTGCAGAAGGTTGAGGGGGTGGAGATAAAAGAAACTTTCATTCACATAAAAATTCAGACCTCATCCTGTAGCTAGCTAGACAAAAACACAGGTTGAGCTCTTGCCATCATAGAGAATCTACTGATAGAAGTCTAGGCACTGATTAGGAAGAAATTAGTCTTAAAAGCTTTAATGGAGGTGGGAAGGAAGTGTTAATGGAGTCTGGAGAAATGGCTCAGTGGTTAGGGGCACTTATTGCTCTTGTAGATAAGCCTGGTTTTGCTCCCAGAATCCACAAGGTAACTTGTGACTGTGTAACTCTAGTTCCATGGGACCAATGTCCTCTTCTGGCCTCTGGGGACTCTTACATGTATATGGTGCATGTAATCTCATACAAATACACATAAACCAAATATATAAATACAAAGATCTAATAAGGACTAATGGGTAGAGCTTAATAGGAAGGTGACATTTGACCTCTGAACTTTGACACATTGCCAATTTTTTGAATAAAAACTTCTCACAACTTTCTTCAAATGGGATGGTAAGGTAATTGCATTAAAATAAAAAGGAAGTAGCAAGCCTTTTGTGAATTATTGGACATTGACTCTGAACCAACACTAATTCCAGGAGACCTAGAACATCATTGTGGTCCAATGCCACTTTAATTCAGTTGCATCTCAGTGGGCTCATAGGTCTCTGAAGGGTTGTCTTCCCTATCCTGGTTCCTTTATTTATTGGCATGAGGGAGGTAGCTAGGAGAGGGACTATTCAGGAGGGTGCATGTGTAGAGTTGCCTCTATTGACGGAGTCATCTTGCCAGCCACAGCTTCCCCAATGTTTGAATAAATGAGAGGTCATACTCAACACTCAGTTAAAGGCTTTAAGGGAAAACAGGTTGGGACTCTCTGGGGAAAACAAAATTCTGCCTTCCAATGGTATTTGGTTTATGCTGTGACACCAAGCCTTCCTTGGGTTTCCAACCTACCACAGACATGGATAATTTTGGATCTTCCAGCCTTCACAGTTGTACTAGGAGTCATTAAATCAATTCTCTCTGAACATACTTATGTACATATGTACACAGCATACACATGCACACGTCTCCTCAGATCGGCTCTCTACCTTTGGATAGCCTTAATACAATGCCTACGATCGATATGCTTGGAGTGAGTTTCTTACAGACAGTGTTCAGTTGGGTAGTTTTTAAAATTCCACAGACTGACTTCTGCCTTTTAAATGGCCCATTTAGGTATTCGCCTTCCAGTCAGTTATTGAGACTGCATCATGACTTTCATCTGTCTTTTGTTGTGGCTATGTGTTGCTTTTGGATTTCCTCTTCTCTGACATTTTTAACATTTTTCTAATTCCACCTTGATTCATTGAGAGTGTTTATCTCTTACACCTTTTGAAGTGGTTGCTCTGGGTAGGTGCAACCTCTTCATGCCTGGGTGTTACTTTACCAGTTTAGGTCCAGAGGTACCTCTTCGGTGTGCCCTGACCCTCACACATTTATAAAATGATCATCTTCAATACCACTCCTAGATACTCATAGAGCTAATCATACAGGGTCATTTCTACTCTACTTATCAAACATTGTTTAGAAAACTCAAGGGTCTACTGAAACTCATCTCTTGGTTTACCATATTCGTTCTTTTCCCACAATGTCCCAAGGCTTCTTCTTTTACCATTTCCAAAATTTCAGGAGAACTTCCCTTAGCCATTCATTTTATAAACTTGATGGAAACCACAAGCTTAAACATTAGGAAAAGTTCAACAAACGAAATATCACCACCATGACTATCTAAACATGGGCTGAACAAGGATAACAACGGACAACCAGAGAGTGGGTGGGGAAAGTCAGGGGGCTTCAGTCCTGTACAAAGAACCACAGACAAGGAAGGAGAGTAAACTATAATACAATTCCCTAAAATTGGTAATAAGAGAAAAATTTTACAAGTGGGATATTATAATAATACATTAGAGTGGGAATACATTGCTCAGTGGTTAAAAGCACTGGCTATCTTTCCAGAAGACCCCTGTTCAAACCCCAACACTCTCATGGTAGCTCATAATCATCTGTAATTCCAGTTCCATGGGACCCAATGCCCTCTTCTGGCTACTTATGGGCATTGTGTATATATGGTACATAGACATGCAGGCAAACAAAACACTCATACACAAAAATAAAAATGAAATAAAAACAAGAATTTCTTGCATAAGGGTACGCACAGTGAAGAAAATTTCTGTGAACTGTTAAACAGAAACAAGAAGAGGAAGATGGCAGTGGGACCCTTAAATAACTAGTGGGTTTGAGGGTGAGTGTGTATGTGTGTGTGTTTGGGGGGGTGACATAGAATATTTATCCAGAAAAAATGTTCTTCAAAAAATGAAGACAGAAACATATTCAGGTCAAAGAAAGTTGTAAGAATTATTTTTATAAAGCTTGTGCTTAAAAATTGTTCAAGAGCTGGGCAGTAGTGGTACACCTTTAAACCCAGAACTTGGGTGGACAGAGGCAGGTGGATCTCTGTGAGTTCCAGGCTAGTCTGGTCTACAGAGCAAGTTCCAGGACAGCCAGGGGTACACAGAGAAACCTTGTCCAGAAAAACCAAAAGAGGGAGAGGGAGAGAGG
>NC_034609.1:17170398-17197366 GCF_900095145.1 Mus pahari | reverse complement strand
CTTCTTCTTCTTCTTCTTCTTCTTCTTCTTCTTCTTCTTCTTCTCCTTCTGCTCCTTCTGCTTCTCCTCCTCCTCCTCCTCCTTTAAAATATAACTTCCATTTTATTTTTCCAAGGCATTTTTCCTTCCACCCTTACGAAGCCACCCCTTTAAATGGGCTTTGGGGGAGGTTGTGGTGCAACACCGGCTGGTTAAGTCCTGGTGGACATGTTCCGTTCTTCCGGGTTTCACGAGATTGATTCCTTACAATCTTGCTGTGAATGGCAGAGCTCATGCAGTCATAATGCAGCTTGGCACAGAGCTTGGGAAGCACATAAACGTCAACGACGCTTGCATCAGATATGCCCCTGACAGCAGCGGCTTCTACAGTGTTCTGAATGACAAACTTCTTTGTGGCCTTATCCTTGGGCATGCACCGGGTACAGGTCATGCATTGAACTGGCTGCACATAACTGCAGCCCTTTTCGGCACAACCGTTGTTTCTTCTTTTTTTGGTCATCTTGGAGCCAAGACCCAAGAGCCCCAGAACCAGTTTTAATCATTTATTATCTCTTTTCCATTTAAGAACTAAGTCACAGTACGACATCTAGAACCTACATGTAGAGAAATACATGGCAGATGTTCAATCCGGCAGGCAGTGCAGGGCTTAACCTCATGGTTAAAAGTATGGCTGCAGGAATCGGGCAGATTTTTGGCTTAATTGTACACCTTACTACTTAATGACTAAGTTCTCGTTGCTGTTCACTGGAACTAATGGCAGAATATACATGCTCCAGTGAGCATTCAAATGAGCCACTTAGGATTACACATAATATCCATCACCATCTGTACTTTTATTAAGGGAAGAATAAAATTAAAAAAAAATGAAATCTACTTATGTCTAAAAGACATGAACCTGCTGACCACATCATATATTTGAAACCATCATAATCTGTATAAGCTAGAATGATACTTAGCCTGCTGAGCACATCACATAATTGAAATTATATTAATCTATTAGCTAGGACAATATTTTCTTCTGTAAGGAAATATTTAAAATAAATGTGAATAATTATAAAATCTTCAGAAGTTTTTTTTTTTTAGAACTGAGAATGTATCAGCCACTGGTTAACCATTGCTAGTAATGGACTACACAGTGGAGAGTTGAGCTGGAGGGTTTTAATAACCCCAAAGCAGAAGTCAAACTCATGCATCCAACATTAGACGAAAAAATATGCACCACAGTGTTCTACTGTTTCCAAAGGAATGCTTGTTTAAATAGTAAAACATTTATGCTTACTGAGGACTTTAATCATGTTAGAAAGTCTTACCCCATAAGTGAAAAGGTAGGATGGGAACCACTTCATTTAACTGTCACTTTGAGGATGAAAGGATATTTAGCTGAAAAATGAAAAACTACATGAGCTATTCAAATGTTAGTATTAATTAATTGAGAGTGATGGAAGTCAAAGAGATTGTATTTATTCTCCCCGACCTCTTTCTTTTCTTTGTGTGCACAGATTCTTTTTATAATAACTTGAGGATAATCATTCCCTTGGTGTATTACAAAAAAAAAAAAAAAAAAAGCGAGGTGGAGACAATGGTGCAAAGGAAAGGACACGGCCTGCTAGACATATGGTTCCTACCCAGACACCTGAACTGTCACACGGGAATGAGATGATCCCATAGCAACCAGAGGAACATCAGCTGGGATGGAAAGAACCAAAGCTCTTCAGGCAATTACCTACGTACCACAATCTGTGATATGTACATTAGACATACCAGGAGTGTTGGAGGGCTTTACCCCTTCTGGTGCCATATCACAGCAATATAACACACTGAGAAAATGACTCGTTAGCTTTCCTCATCTGTGACCGGTAGCAACTAACAGAAGGAAGGGTTTGTTTCGGGCTCAAGATGACAGGACACAGTCCACCATGCACAGGAAGGCATGGTGAACGTAGGCTTCACAGTGCTGGCAGTATGCGACAGCTGCTAGCTCAGCGTTCAGAGGACCAGGATGCAGAGAGGACAAGAAGCTGGACCAGGCTGTAACCCTAATGCCTCCTCCTGAGATCCACCTCCTCCATCGAGGTTCTGCCTCCCAAAGGTTTCATCACCTCTCAGAACTGAGCCACCAGCTTAGGAACCATTGTGCAGACACATAAAATCATGGAGGACAGATTACTTCTAAGACATAATAGTTTAACAAACAAAATCAATCAAACAAATAAATAAAAAACTGGAAAGAGAGAGAAGACAAAACTAACATGCCACCAACGTGTTCGCTTTCCTAGAAAACGCTGCTTACCAGTGTCTTTTAATATCCTTGGATGATTGCTATATAAAAGTCAACCATCCAAGGACTTTCATAGCAGAAAGCCTGTGTCCAGGCCTCTCTATTAAAATTCATTGCCTTCATTTAACCACCCTGTATTTGAAATGACTGGATGGAAAAGGTTCCTGAGCCTGCGAATCCAGGCAGCTTCACTGCCGTGCTTCATGCAGAGTGCAGAACACAGACATTCTAAAAGGGAGACACTCTTCTGCTAAACACCACTAGCGGTGGGCTGGTGAAATGGCTCACAGAGTGAAGGTACTTGTGGCCAAGTGTAATGATCTGAGTTCAGTCCCCAGAACGCACATGGTGGAAGTAGAGAACTACCTCCACTAAGCTGTCCTCTGGATGGTCAAATCATGTCTGCCCGACCCCCAGATAAATAAATTAATGTATATTTTGTTTTTTGGATTTTTTTCTTTTTTGAGACAGGATTTCTCTGCATAGCCCTGGCTGTTCTGGAACTTACTTTGTAGACCAGAGTGGTCTGGAACTCAGAAATCCACCAGCCTCTGCCTCCCGAGTGCTGGACTTAAAGGAGTAGGCCACCACATCCAGCTGCAAATGTAACATATCTATCCACTGGAGCTATCCTTGCTGACTATCACACTCAGAAGATGAACGCTGACCACACACAACGCAAACACTTCAGTCTCTAAGTACTTGGTCCATCATTATCTCCCAATAGAAGTGTTTTGATTGAAATGTGGTTGGTTTATCAAATGTTTTAAGAAATGAACTTTCTAACTTCCCTTCTACAAATTAATACATATGACCACGGTGAGTACGTGCATTCACTGCATAGAGCAGACTGCATATAAGCATTACTTAGCATAACTAATTAAGCAATTGCTCCAGTTCATCTAAGACCTTTTAAAAAATGCTTTAAGACATGTGAGGCATATATATGTATATATATATATATATATATATATATATATATATATATATATACCTATACTTAAGGATAAAGGGACTTTAATTTCTTAATGTAAATCGTGAGAGAAGAAAAGCCTCTCTAAAAGGGATTGTTGTCAGGGCAGGAAAGTCCAGGCCTGCTCTGTGGGAAATGGCCAAGCATTCAGACAGTCGAATTGAGCTCCTCAAGAATAACTGCACAGGGCCAGAGAGACGGCTCAGTGGGTAAGAAGACTGGCTGCTCTAGCAGAGACTCTCAGCACCCACACAATTATTAGCAACCATTTTTAACTCCAGGAGTTAAACTAACACCTTTTAAAAATGCTTTAGGATACATAAGAGGCATACAGTTACTTATACTTAAGGATAAAACTGTGGTGCTCAATCATCCAAGTATGTATTTAGATCACACCTGCCTCAAGTGTGAAAGTGGGTTAAAAACCACAGCTTTTGACTAAATGTAGTCTCCCACACTTTCAGGGGGACTCCTGAGCCTCAAAACTGAAGCTTAAAATCTCTAGCTTATGACTGACTGTCTAACTGATTCTGAAACCCAGCCACAGCAAAGAATTTGGTACCAAAGGAACCAATAATCTCTGTGAATTCTTTTAATAAATTGTTTCTTTATCCAAAAACCCAAATGTAAGTGATAGCAAGAGCATGCAGACATGGGTCCGAATAAAAACGTCATTTGAAGAAATTTTTGCTTAGCTTAGGTGGTATTCCTGCCTGGGGGGTAGACACAGCCACACATTAACAAACTAAGTTTTTTGATTCCTTGGCCCTTGGGAACATGCTGGAAGCTTCTCTTTTCCATGTGGATATTTCTGACAAACTCTAAAGTTTGAGAGGAAAAATTAACAGGACAAAGCTCTCTCTTGGACTGCACGGTAAAATACACCAATTTGGTCATTATGTAAAAAAAAGAACAAATCTGATTTGCTTATTGGGAAAGTGCTATCTTCGGTTCCAGCCAACTTAAATTCAATTCAGCTCTGTAGCAAACAATTCATTTTCTCATTAGGCAATCACTGTTCCCCTCAATAAGGCAATTCCCAGCTTATGGCCCACTGCAATCATCTTTAAAACTCGGTCCCTTCTATACTATGGAGAGAGCAAAGGATCTGCTGTTCTTACCGGGCCTTTTAAAGAAACGTGCTATCCAGATGCAAGTCAAGGGGAGCGTGAGTGCTTAGAAAGCCTCAGCCAGGATCCTGCTATACCTCTTCTGGGCATATACCCANAAGATCTTCCAACTGGTAATAAGGACACATGCTCCACTATGTTCATAGCAGCCTTATTTATAATAGCCAGAAGCTGGAAAGAACCCAGATGTCCCTCAATAGAGGAATGGATACAGAAACTGTGGTACATTTACACAATGGAGTACTACTCAGCCATAAAAAACAATGAATTTATGAAATTCTTGGGCAAATGGATGTATTTGGAGGATATCATCCTTAGTGAGGTAACCCAATCACAAAAGAAGTCACTAGATATGTACTCACTGATAAGCGGATATTAGCCCAGAAACTTGGAATATCCAAGACACATTATGGAAAACAGAAGAAAATCAAGAAGGATGAACATTTGTGGATACTTCATTCCTCCTTAGAATGAGGAACATAACTCCCATGAAAAATTATAGGTACAGCGACAAAGTTTGGAGCTGGGATGAAGGGATGGACTATCCAGAGAGGACCCCATTCGGAGTCCATCCCATCATCAGCCACCAAACCTAGATACTAATGCTCATGCTCATGCCGGCAAGATACTGCTGAAGGGTCCCTGATATTGTGGCCTCTTGTGAGACTACGCCAGTGCCTGGTAAACACCGAAATGGATGATCACAGCCAGCTACTGGATGGAACACAGGGTCCCCAATGCAGGAACTAGAGAAAGTACCCAAGTACCTGAAGGGGGTTGCAACCCTGTAGGTGGAACAACAACAGGAACTAACTAGTACCCCCTGGGTTTGTGTTTCTAGCTGCATTTGTAGCAGAAGATGACCTAATCGGCCAACAGTGGGAATAGAGGCTCCTTGGTCTCCCAAACTCCATATGACCTAGCACAAGGCAAGGCCGGGGCCAAGTAGTGGGAGTGGGTGGGTAGGGGAACAGAGGTGGGGGGAGGGGTATGGGAATCTTTCGGGATAGCATTTGAAATGTAAANAAANAAAAAAAAAAAAAAAAAAAAAAAAAAAAAGAAAGCCTCAGCCAGAAAACTAAAATTTAAATGGAAATTTAAGCCCGTAAAGATGGCGGTACAAAACCCTGCAGGGTTTTTTCAGATTCCTATCCTTGCTTCCAGAAAGGGAAGGGACTAGAGAAAACGTACATGATCACATGTGAAACGACTGAAAATTGTTTGCCCTTGCTTGATTCATTGCTGAACAGTAGAGAGTAAGACCGATTGATGGATTTATTTATTATGAAAAGTAAACTGAAAAAATTCATTAAAAATATACAGTACTTAGCATCAGTCAACACAACCAGTAGGGCACAATGTGAGACGAGAGGAACTTACTTGATACAGGCAGGTTAATAAAAAAAAAAAAAAAAACACTTTAGGAAGAAAATATGTCATCTTAGTAAAAAAGCTTTCTATCGTGAGCATTAGCTGATAAGCACATTCCCAATGTGGCCAGTAAACAGCTCTCCCGCATCACCTGTCCTCACTGGGGACACTGGCTCAGTCCACCTTTTTGTCTGAGGTGCCCTCCTCTGGGCTCTCAGGACTGACTTTATTACTAGCAACAGAGGGAGCTGTCTGGACTTCTTCTGGTAACGAGAATACATGGCATGTCTGGAGGTCTAAGTATGTGGTAAATATCTTGGCATATTCTGGGTGCTTCAGGGCGAAACTTTTGAATTCCTCTAGAAGAGAAAAAAAAAAAATCAACAAATTACGATGGGTTGTTTTCTTCGCATGATGAAACTTAACAAAGTATCTCAATCATGAAATCATTGCAGAATATTGTTACTCAACTCAAAAACCTGCTGATAAAGATATAAGTTGTTTAGCAGCTCTGGAATAGTTCTTCCAATATTTAGGCAAGTTTTTAAACTCTCTTTAAAACACATTTTTAAAGACTCACTAATTCTATTCTGAGGTACAAACCTGTGGAAATTGTAACTTGTACCTGGGAGACATGTATGAAAAATATTCATAGTCAAGTAGTCTTATCCAAAATAGGGAAAAAAGAAAACGGCTCAGATCTACAGGAGCCATGAATACAACTGTAGCAAATTCACAGAGCATAAGAAATGCAATGCCAGTGAATGAACAATTCGGGTGAATTTGGGACTATGTAGCTGAATGGAAAATGCCAGAAACAAAGGAACACAGATTACAGGAGCTCATTTACATAAAGCTCAAAAACTTAGAATTAACCATGTCTCCATACACACTTTTGTGGAGAAACGATGACGTAAAGCAAGGCGGAGATCCTTTCTGAGTGGGAAAGAGGCTGTGATCATAAGGGCCATGAGGGGGCCGTGGGGGCCCTGGAAAAGCTTCATGCATCTCTTGAATGGTAACTACACAGGTGTTCCCTTCATGACATACACTGTGCCCTACATTTTTCCTCTTATTCCATTTTCTATGTCTTTTTTTTTTTTTTAAATCTGTTATCCAGGGCCATCTATGCTAGATTTTAAATCTATTCTAACCCTTAACTCTTATGTAGAAGGACGCGGTCTTGACAAACTGAGGCTGATTTATAATCAATAATGGCTAGGAAAGCACATTTAATAATCATATTACAAGAGCCCTGGCTCCTGGCTCCTGTATGTGAGTGTTGTAGTTCTGGGAGCTGAGCTAAAGATAATGGATTTATCAATGAGGATTTCAATCTCCAGTCTCCAATAAGCTTGAGTTTCCACAATGCAGTACTGTCCTTAGCTTTAAAGCTTCTTTCACATCTATGCCCTATGTCAGTGATGAGAAGAACCTCAATGACTGCTAAGACAGACTCGGGAGCACAAGAGGTGACTTACTAAACTAAGGCAATACTCTGAAGACTTGGCGTTGCTCAAAGGCTTGAGACCTTTGGTGGAATATCAGTAACACTAACATGGATCTTATTTCTGGGTGTCAATCATGATAATACATGCCTTTAATCCTAGCACTTGGGAGACATAAGCAGGTAGATGTTGGTGGGTTCCAAGCCAGCTAGGACTACAGGGTCAGACCCTGTCTTAAATCAAACAGTATCGCATTTTTTAGAAGTGCTGTGAAGTGACTATGGGTAGAACTGGGCCACTGATTTGACTAACGGAGAACCAAGAATACTAACAATTTAAACAATCATGTTCTTACCACATGTCAACATTTATTTTAAAAAATATTAAATATCTCAATTTTTTATTTGTATTTTTATAATTTAGACTTACGTAGGATTAAGGGAGAGGAGAGATTCTAGGTATTCTGAAGGAAAAAGGTTGAACTAAAAAAAAACAGAGCTCTGCCACTGGTTCTGGCTGCCAGATCAGCAGATTGCCTATGTCCCAGTGGATGGTCCAATATCCATGTGCATCACTAATTGGACTCAGTGGGTTAGTTACAAAAAGAGGAAGTAACATTGGAAGGAAAATGTACTGAGAGGGCCTGGAAGGAGTTGGAGAGGGAACATGAGAGGTGGGTATGATCAAAAACTGTATACGGGGCTGGAGAGATGGCTCAGCAGTTAAGAGCGCCTGTTCTTGCAGAGGACCTGGGTTTGACTCCCAGCACCCACATAACAGCTCACAAACGTCCATAACTCTAGTACCAGGAGATCCATTGCCCTCTTCTGACTTCTGTGGGCACATGGTGCACAAACATCCACACAACTCATACACATAAAACATAAATCTGAATGATTCTAATTCTAATAATTCAAATTCTCTAACAGATGATTTAAGCTGACAAAGTATGGCTACCTACAATTTTAATCTAATAGAAATCATTATCTTCCGATGAAACCCTTCATCATAACCTGGTCATTTGGGGGCTGCAGAGATGTCTCTGTGGTTCCCAATACTCACATGTTGGCTCACAACCATCTCTAACACCAATTCCAGGGCACCTGATGCCCTCTTCTGGCCTCTGTGGGCTCCTGAGTGTATGGGATGCACATAAACTCATATATTTTATAAAGAAATATAAAAATAATTAAGTTTTCAAAACCATTGGTGTTTAGAGTAATAGAGAGTGTTGTAGGAGCAAATGGTCAAAGAAAAGTTAGTTCACATGAGTTTTTGAAGACTTCTTAAAAAAAAAAATGAACTCAATAATTGATTCATGGCCCTCTATATATAAGTAAGGGAATATGAGTAGCCAAAATACCAGTAACTAAACACAGAGTGAAAGAAATATTTGACCTGCTTTTCCCATTCTATGAGCACTCATAAGCCAGAACTCTGTGAGCACCATCAGGGCGATGTAATTAGGTAGTTAGAGGGTACCACTCTAGCCAGCGGGGAAAGCTTGTGGAAGATAAGACAGCCTGCTATCCAGAACCACATCAAAGTAAGCAGGAAGCAATCATTTAGGCCTCTGTACAGAGATGTATTTTAAAGACTACCCTGGGAAATATAAAGAAAGTGATTCACCACTGTTGTTTTTTCATACGGTCTTGAGTCATCAGAATGAAGGGGAAGCTAATGTTTGGGTCTGTATCTAAACTATGGGATGAAGGAGAACCTAATGTACAGGTCTGTATCTATACCACAGGATGAAGGAGGAGCTAATGCATGGCCTGTATCGATATCTCAGGCCATCTTTTGTGATGCTCACTTCCTCATGGGGAATTGCGACAGAATGAAAAAGACAAAGGCTGTCCACATTCACATAAACTGCCACATTAAATATCAGCAAACTGTGTGGCTTGGTCCATATCCTCCACTGCAGCTGAATAGGTCACTCAGGGCAGCCTAGTCACACTCAAGGTAGATATGAAAGGCACTGAGGTACAGTCAATGGTACAAGTTCTACAGCCAGACTCTTAGAACTTGAATCCTGGTTCTGATGATCTTCAGGTGGACAACCTTAAGAACATCACTTAAATCCCTTGTTCTTCACCAAACACAGACATGAAAACACAGGATACCGATTGCAGAAGTTTATATACACAAAACATAAAAGAGCATCTGGCATGTTTAGTCTTCAATAATTAGCTATTACTTTCACCACCATGACAATATTACTATCGGGGACCATCACTGCTATCACCAAAAGTTAGCCTAGGGAAACCACAGTCATCTGACTCTCAATTCATAGCCTAGACGCTCTCTTGGTACAGGGGGTTTGGGGTTGCCTACTCACCGTAGGAAACAGAGTCCCCTTGGGCAATTTCTCTGAAGAGACCAGAAACATCAAGGTCAGGCACACCAAGAGAAGCCTGCAGAATGGTGCAGAACTCATCCTCTGTTATGTAGCCGTCCTCATCAACATCAAAGAGCTGCAAGGGAAAGAGGTAGAGCCCTAAAGCATACGGTATTGAACTGTGCTGGAAAGTAAAGTCCTTAGTAGTGGGAACAGTTACTGTATGGTATATAACTGTATGTAAGTATGCACACATAATGTATATACATTATATATATACATATATATACATACACACACACATATATATATATAAAATATATATATATATATTTTATATATATATATATATATATATAATATATATATATGGAGAGAGTGAGAGAATGTGCTCCACTATTCCTATAAGACTTAAAAACTTATAGCAGTTTGGGCGTGGAAAGAGACAGAACTAAAATAGAGGCCATGCCAATAGTACACACTAAAAGACATAGTAGCCCTAGAGGGACAATGAACCTTACTCAGATAAGTCTATAAAAGCTTTTCAGAGAAGCTTCCATTATAGTTTTCTCTCATAGTATAAAGAGATATTCCCACAAGATAAAAGGAATGGCAGGGGAGTTCCTGGGACTTAAGTTGGAGAAGTCAGAACCAGATCTTGGTGGGTACATATGGCCCCACCCAATACTGGAAAGGGGAGTGATTACATGTATTATGAAGCAGAGTGTGTAGGGCAGCGTGGGGGGCAGGAAACTGCTAAGACTACAAGCAAGGAAACTAAGCAAGTCTACGGGTGAACAAGTCAGACAGGAAGGGTAGACTTCACCAGCAGAATTTGCAGAAACGGTTTGTAGCAATGGGAGGGAGCCAAAGAGCTGACGTTTTCCAGTTGGGTAACTGAGGAAAACAGCCATAAGAATTACTACCAGATGAGACCAAGAGTTGGACCTAGAAAATTAGATTTGAATTACAAGTGCCAAGAGTAAGAAAAAAATAAATAAATAAATCAGCTACAAGCTCACGAGACTGATGAGGCTCCGGGTAGAGATCTAGGAAAGAATTGAAAGCATGCATGTATGCAGCCTGTCTGGTGAGAAGAAACGGAACAAAGGTATGGCCCTGCGCAGCCACCACTGAGATGTGTGGGCAGAAGAGGAAACCAGACTTAGGAGCAGATAGACGAATGTGCCTTCAAACGCTAACAGCGGGTTTTAATAACAGAAACAAGACTTGACAGTGGTGACAGGCACCAGACTACAATGTCATGGGAAAACTGAGAAGAACAAAATAGCTGCTAGATTTGGTAATTAGGAATGAGACGCTTCCAAGAACCAAAGGGGAGGTGGTGACGAGAATCAGAAGACAGACCAGTGACAGCAATACAAGTGGTGTGGGCATCGAGGCGAGCTTACAGAATGGAGGGCGGGAGGCAGTGAACCAAGGCAGGCACAAAAGGTGGTTGCTATATTTATAGGTAGAAAAAAAAAAATCACTGGACCGGGGTGGTAAGAAGTCAGTCAACATTAAAGGAGTAAAGAAATGATGGAAACTGAATAATCGAAATCCTCTCTGGGGTTGTAAGAACTTTTAATTAGAACTCATTCTTTACAGGCACTGACCAATGGTATTCAGTTCCCTTTTCATGTATATTAGTCCTTAATGCTCCCAGTAGTGTTAGGCCAATGGGTGCCACTGTCAGCCCTCTCCTGGAGTAGCTGCTGAGGCCCAATGAAGGGAGGTGATTCTGCCCCAGGCCACACAACCTGCAAGAGGCTGGCGGTCAGTACTGAAAGCCCCAGAGGTTGAAATCCCTGCTTTAGACAAAATATTAGATCAGAGACATAGTAAAATAATGGCACTGGGGAGACCTGATAATCATAGAAGGAAGTATAAATGAAGACTCAAAGTTGGTGGGGGGTGGGGAATCCATAGTTCAAGCCCATTTCCTGTGTTAAGCTTTTAACTGGTGTGTGTGTGTGTGTGTGTGTGTGTGTGTGTGTGTATGTATGTATGTATGTATGACAGAGAGAGCTCTGTGTGTGTGTGTGTGTGTGTGTGTGTGTGTGTGTGTGTGAGAGAGAGAGAGAGAGAGAGAGAGAGAGAGAGAGAAAACTGTGCATGTGCGTGTGAAGTAGACTATAGGCTCCTTATGTATCTTGGACTTCAAACATTAATGGCCAGGACTCAGTAGTACTGGCTCCCCACGGGCTCTAATTTTCCTCCAGCCTTCCAGCCTTTAATGACTCTCCCCAGCCACCTAACAATCTAAAAGCTTGGCACAGTTGCTGGTCTCACTTCCGTTTTATCTCTTCACAAGGTCCATCCTGGGCCTTCCTTCTTCTATATTGAGTCTTGGCCACAGCTACCCTAGGCCCTTCTCCTCCTTGATTTCCCTCGCTTACTAAGAACTCTCAACCATCTCTGCTGGCTAATTCACAGATCTCTGAGGAATCCCAGTCTGGACCTTGGTAGAAAACTTGACCCTCAGTTTCCTCAGGGGAATAGTATTTCCCATTGTATCAAACACTGTAGGACCCCTAATTAAATAATCCTGTACCTCCTACTAAGCTTGTGGCCCTAAAGCTTTCAAACTACCCTGGGTGTGAATTATGAACTACTCACTCACTTTGACTGTAGGACTTAAGGAAGGGTATAGGGCATTCCTATAGTCAGGACCGCTGGGCTGGGCTGGGCTGGGCTGGGCTGGGTTGGGCTGGGCTGGTCAAGCCCATTCTCCTTGGCTTCTTCCCTGGCCTCATGTACTGGCTAGTTTTGTGTCAACTTGACACAGCTGGAGTTATCACAGAGAAAGGAGCTTTAGTTGGGGAAATGCCCCCATGAGATCCAGCTGTGGGGCATTTTCTCAATTAGTGATCAAGGGGGAGAGGCCCCTCGTGGGTGGGACCATCTCTGGGCTGGTAGTCTTGGATTCTGTAAGAGAGCAGGCTGAGCAAGTCAGGGGAGGCTTCTGCATCAGCTCCTGCTTTCTGACCTGCTTGAGTTCCAGTCCTGCATCCTTTGGTGATCAACAGCAGTATGGAAATGTAAGCCGAATAAACCCTTTCTACCCCAACTTGCTTCTTGGTCATGATGTTTGTGCAGGAATAGAAACCCTGACTAAGACACCTCATAACTATTAATAATTTTGTCAATCAGCCACGTTCATCCATTGCTTGCAACAAAAACTCTCTACTACTCTACCTGTATAGTTTGACGTAAAGAGGAAATAAAAGATAGGCAGGTAGCTGTCATGTGTGCCCCACAGAAAAGGATGTGGCAGGGTTCTATATACTATCAAAGTGTATTACCTACCAACTAAAAAGGAAAAAAGTTAAAATATCCACAAAACATATAACATATTCAAAAGAATGCTTAAAATAATCAGTGTGAGCTGGGCCTAGTGTTCTGTAGCTGTAATCCCAACACTCAAGGGACTGAGATAGAAGTACTCCAAGTTTGAGCCAGCCTGGGCTACAGAGTGAGCCCTTGACTCAGTTAAAAATGTAGCATAAATAAATAAAGAGATAGATAAATGAAAATCAATGTACAGAATGACTCTTGCCATAGGGAGAAAATGAGCTAATTTTAGATGTAAATCTTTCTTTCTTCCCTCTTCCATCTTCAAACCAAGGTCTAGGCTGGTCAAGATTTTCATGACTTCTTTAAAAACAGTAATTACAGTGATTAAGGTCTGACTTTCCTATTGGGTCTTTCATTGGCAAACCAAGGGTGACTATTTGCTCAGCTAAACATGTAATTACACATATGATCCCAAAACAGAAACAGGGATGTCTGGATTGGAACAAGTTAGCTCTCTGTGCCCTTTAAGGCTTTTTGATAAGTAAGTCTAAAAGTTGAAGGTTTCAGAACTTTGAAAGTGTCTAGCCCCTGCATCATGCCTATTTGCTGGGCTCTGAGCATCAGGATTCTTTGTGTCCTGGTCTCTCAGTTTAAAACAATCTGCAATAGAAAGTGCCCACCGGGAATCCTCTAACAATGATAGCACCTTTGGATTCCCAAAGGGCGATCTCTGCTTCTTAAAATATGGAAAAGGAGTCTTGATCACAGAGCTTTTCTAGACAATAGAGACAGAGAAAGGCTTGATGGAGTCACAGTGTGATCTCTGTCTTAGAGAAAGCCAGGGAGAGAGAAGAGGACAAGATGGGAGAGAAGGTCACTGGCTTTCATGCTGCATGGATTTGCTATACAATCAATGAGCCCATTTCGGCAAGACCAGTTGGGAGATGACCCCACAGACTTAGGACTCAGAGGAAAGGCCATAATGAAATGCTTGCAGGTGAAGCATCTCCACTCTCAAAAACACATGCACTTTGGCATACAGTGTATATGAGGGGCATGTGCAGTCCGCATCTCCACAAGACACATTTTCCTCAAGCTTTGCTGGGCATGAGAGGTATTTTTTTTTCTCTTAATTTAGATCCCTGAAAATATATTGAATACTACAATAAGATCGGCAGGATAGAAACTTGGGACATGTATGATGATGCTAGTCTGACGTCACCACACAAAATAAACTCCAGCACCAAAATGCCACTTAAACCATCTGACAGATGCAAAAATAAGGACAGATCAGAACTTTCTAGATGGATTAGGATAAGAGGCAAAAGAGTGGTATTTATTTATAAATCTTACTCCAGGGTTTCAAAAAAGAGCTGAAAAGAAGTAACATTAATTTGTTAAATCACCTGTTGTTCAGTCTGGACGCTCGTATCTTAGCTGCTTCCATTTTTGTTTAAATGGATGCTGTGTTTTTCTTTATTCTCAGTAGCAATTGACTTAATCTCATTACCCTTCCAAACATGTCACAGCAGATCTATAAACTCGGGGGATAAATTCACTGATTTTTCCAAATAATGGAGTTAGAGTCAACACATATTTGCAAGGCCAACCGAGATGCGGTCAGTGGGCTTGGCAGTACCTTAAATGCCACCTGGATGATCTCTTCTGTGTTGGCAGGGTTGCACAAGACAGCCAGGCCGATCACATACTCTCGGAAGTCAATACTGCCATCATTATTCTGTAAAAAGATAGCAATCGGTTAGGAAGGCCACCTATTGAGTTAGTGTCAATCACACCAAAAAGGTGAAGTACAAGCATGCTGTGTAGCAATGTAGCATCATGCACTGGGCCACTGTGAAAAGAAGTTTACTGAGAAGGACAGCAAGGGACGGGCTACCCACTCCTAGTTCAGGAAGCTGAACATGTTATGTCCAATAATAACTATAAATACTTACCACTGAGGCCATGTCAAGTGACCCACTGACACTCAGTGTGGATTCTTAAGTTCGGTATGGCTTTGATGAGAACCCTTCAGGGAGGTGGGGACTAGGACTTTAATAGAACATGGGGTCCATGGTGGAAATGGTCCTGCCAAGACAGCCAGCATCAGAGGATTCCCAAAAGGTTCCTGGAAGGTTAATAAACAACAAACCCACAGAAAATGAAAGGAAAGGGGAGAAACTGAGGCACTAATCAAGCTTCATTGTTTAGCTCTTTCTGGCTTCATGTGGAATGAACCAGGAGCAACTATGGCATACTAAAACCCCTTGGGGAATTTCTGGGCCCAGAAGTCTATACTTTGAAGCCAATGAAAACCAAACATAGCCGGGCATGGTGGCACACACCTTTAATCCCAGCACCCAGGAGGCAGAGGCAGGCAGATTTCTGAGTTCGAGGCCAGCCTGGTCTACAAAATGAGTTCTAGGACAGTCAGGGCTATACAAAGAAACCCTGTCTCAAAAAACCATAGCATGATACAATTCAGGAGGGGCATCATGATGACAACAGAAAACAAAGGGTAGACGGTTCTAACCCAAGCTGACACGCACATTAACTATCATTCTGAGAGCTTAAGATAAAGAAGGAGTGAGCCAGGCTTGGAGGTACCCACTTTAATCCCAATACTTAGGAGGCAGAGGCAAATGGAGCTCTGTGAGCTTGAGGCCAGCCTGGTCTACAGAGTGAGTTCTGGGCCAGCCTGGTCTACAAGGAGAAATCCTGTCTCAAAGAAAAGGGAAGAGGGTGTAAAAGTAATGTCTGTTCTCTTGCTCTACGTGTCTCCAAGGTTCACTGCCTCTGTCTCCTAACCCAGGCCTAGTCCTGGAATCTTCTAGCCTCCATGTAATCTCATCTAGACTTAGAATGTTTTTAGCCTCTGAGACTTACAGCTGAAAAAGCTCACCCTTTCTAGTTCTATCTGGACTCTGTTGGCTGGTTTAACTCAGCTGTTCCGGCTCAATCTCCTCTCCAAGCTGACTGATTCAATCTGGCCTCCAGTAAATTGCTCTGCTTGGCCGCAAACTAACTTTGGCAATTTGTTCTAATCTTCGGCCTCCTTCTCATTCTGTCTTCACCTGTGTCTAGCTTGTTCTCTCCCTCAACTTGCCTCTGTAAAACTCTCCCAGTAAAACTGTCTCCCTCTTTTTTTTTTTTCTGAGAGACTCTTTATTGAGGCTCTATTCTCATGAGAGTTGGGCATGTCTCATTCTGTCAGCTCTTTCTCTGATTCTCCTCACTTTATCTGACCCAAAATTAAATGTCACTCTCAAATATAAAGCTTCCTTCTACAAACTCACTTTGCCTTCATTGTTTAGGATTAAACATACACACTAAAGGCGTGTCTGTATTCCAATCAGATGGATTAAAGGTGTGTGCGAAGGCTGAGCCGCACCACAACTATAAACTACTATAAAAGAAATGTTGAAGAGGAGGAGAAGTTATTATGAGGGGGATCCCAGGGTGGGAACCATTTTAGCAACACAACCTCAAGTGGTGAATCTCCTGATGCCCCAGAGACAAGACCAGAGCAATCCTTAATCCCAATGGACACATGGCATGGGCATGCATGCAGGCTTCAATTATACACAATCAGCAGATGCACCCCCAAAGGAGAGTCTAGAAAAGCCCCTGAAATGTTGGGTGATTCTTTGCAAGCACATTTTCTAGGGAGGATTCCATCTGTTTTTCAACAGCCAAGCTCTCAAAGGGTCAAATCACTTTCTTCATATTACGTCATCGCACTGCAGGGTGGAAACTAAAAGGAGTAATAACTATTTCCCCTTCCCAGCAGAAAAGGCAGGAACACGGAGTTTTGAGATTTCCCCCAAGTATTAGGGTTTATTTCTAAGACAAGACCCATAAGCCATTCAGCCTCTCTAATTGTCCAGAAACATCTGGAGAGTAACTATTGTTTTAAAAAAATCAACTTTATTGCTGCATAAATTATATCCGGCTGGATGCCATCTCCTTTAAGTGTCTGATATCTTGTACAACAGGTCGAAGTGGATGATCAATCCTCACCACACCATCAACTCTATGTGGAACCCAAGTGACCCTTCCTGTAACCACTAGTCATGGAACAAGACAATGTGCTGGAGCTGACATTTTCATTAGTCTATGATGGCTAAGCATTCTTCAATGGGCTTTTATTTTTAACTGATAAATTACATTACGCAAACTCTTGACTGACATGAAGAAAATTATGTAATTTTTCTTTCTAGTAATGTGAAGGAGGAAAAAATCAAGATGGAAATCACTTGGAGAGATTATTTTATTTTGATTAATAATATACCACTGAGGCTCTTAATTCAGGATAATAAAATTAAGAACTGGAAGAAATTGTAGAAACTACTAGTAAAGCCAAGATATGCATTTCATTCCAAGTTAATAAAACCTACTATTTCTATAACAACAATTAAATTTAAGTAGTTTGAGCATCATTCAAATCTAACAGTTTGATAAAGTATATTTTAAAATGGACAAAAAGTTATATAACAACATCTATGCTTCTACCTTTTATATTTTCAATTGAATTTGTGACTTAAATTGTTCCATAAATCCATGTTGGTTTTATTTAAATTTCCCCGGGAAGAATTATAAATTTAATAGCACCTGGTCCTAAAATTCATTTCAGAACTGTGTTTAAATGAAGAAATAAACCCTTCAGTGGAAGGTTCTAGTCATGTCTCCACATCCTTTGCCAAGCAGAGTTGAGGAATATTCCAGAACTCAGTGCCAAGGAGTCACATGGAGGCACTGTAGAAAGAATCATGGCCAAGCCTGAAGGAGCTCCATCTGTGGACTTCACTCTTTTCCTGGAGGTCAGTAGGATCAAAGTGGCACAGAGAGTAAGAGGAGTCTGAGTGAGTCCAGTCACCCAGCATCTTCTACTTGCCTTTCTTGCTTCTAGAAGCCAGGAAAGTCTAAGTATGTCAGCTGTTTAAAATCTCTGGAGGGGGCCTCGAGAGACCAGTCAGCTGTCAGGAGCATTTGCTCCCTCTTGCTGAGGACCCAGGTTTGATTTCCAGATAGCTCATAGCTGTCTGTAACTCTAGTCCAAGGGGATTCAATGCTCTATTCTGGCCTCTGCAGGCATGGAACATAAATGGCACACACACACACACACACACAGGAAAAACATTCATGCACATAAAAATAAAATCTTAGGAGGAAAAAGCATCAGTTTTTCCAGGCTGTTTCAGAACTTAATTTGTTATATATATATTCATTTAGAATCACATTTTTAAAATAAGGTTTTCAGTCTTACAACACTTAAGGATACAATTTTGAATACCTGTTACAAGGATTAATTGCCAAGAATTTTTTTCTCTTTGTTGTGTTATAATTGATAATATCTTTGTGAATGAGAGATAACCAATGTTCTCAGTGTAACATGTAAAACCTTCCCATAAAATATAATCCACTTGTCTGTAGTAAGATACCATCTATGATGAAACGCTACACTCCTGAGAAACACTATTATTAAGAATTCTAGGTCTCAGTTATCAAAACAGTCAGGAAATGTTCCAATTACCTGCCTATTCTGACTGAGAGTGCATTTCTACCACCTTTTAAAGAATACCACCAATTGTCTTGTAATTAAATTATCTTAATACACTTAGTATCATGCATCAAATAGTAATTTATGACAATTTTCAAGATCAACTCACATTCAGTACAGGGTTCCTATGTAGATGAAGCTTTAAAATACTAAAATATATTCCTAGAGTGACCTTACAGAGATGACATGCAAACTATGAATGTTCTTTTGTAAATTTCTCACTCTTGGATATACAGCACACGTTTTCTTTCTATGTTTTTACAGGTTATAGAATTTAGTGAATACAATCAAGACACATTTGTTTTCAAAGTTACATGCAGTTTTAGAATGCAGAAGTGCAGGTCATATCATTTACATGTTCTCGCTTTTCTCGGTTTACTACTTTGATTGTATTCTTTGATGTTAGACATTCACGGACAATGGGGTGGATATACCAAAAGTCTTCTTCCCGGGCTATAAGAAGTTTTCCATGTAGACATGGATGCTTTGTGTGTGTGTGTGTGTGGGGGGGGTTATAAGGGTTGAGATAGGGTCTCACGTAACCAAGACTGGTCTAAAGCTCACTAACTACATAGTCAAAGCTTGACTCCGGCTCCTGATCTCAGGCCTTTGTTTCAAGTGGGAAGACCACAGATATGTGCTTCTGTGCCCAACAATATGGTACTTTTTTTTTTTTTTAAGTCGCAAATTAACACATTCTCTAACTTGAAAGTATGGCTTTAAATGTTAAATATGGAATGAAAACTAAGAAACTCAAGTCACTGATCTGGCTGTTGGCTCTATAGAGTAACCAAAGATTTGTCTACTTGAGGCAATATAGAGTTGGGACTGAATTTTCTTGTATCCACACTGATGACTGGGGCTATTTAGATAAATTATCGATTAATTTGGAGGGCAGAAGAAGAGAAACTTAGGTGGCTTCTGGATGGTTTTCATGCACATGTTAGAGGAGGTTCTAGAAATTCCCTTAGCTGGAAGAATGAAGGAAGCGCTTAACGCCACTTCTAGTATGCATTTCGAGCCTCGAGTTTTGTAAGACATTTATGATGATAACTGGAGCAAAACCACAGGCTCTACCTTATCCTTTCTACATTCACAACGTGGAGATCAAATGAGGACAATATTCTGAGACCAGACCGACATCTTGGCAGCTTGCTCCCTTTCCTGACATTTTCCTGGGTTAACTCTACACTAGGGAGGCTGGGATGAACGTGTGCTCGTTGGCAGCAGCTTCATGCTTATATACCCACGGCTAGTCTAAGCAGACAATCAGACCAAGGGGAATTACAAGTCCCTTGAAGAAAGCAGATGTGATCTCTGAGCTTGGCTCAGTTCAGAATTATGTGTGTGGTATTTCATAAATGATGCTGGTGACGGTGCACACAGAGTCCAAATGCCAACCTCTCCCAGGCTTACTGGGGCTTTTCTGGCAGGAGCTCTAGACCTCCTAAGAGGCCAGCTACATCATTCCGTTCCCATAGTTACGTCTTTCTTTTAAATGAGTTAAAGGAGGAAAAATAATTGAGTTTTGATCTCAGAAGAAGTCTCCAAAGTGGCCCCAGGATAGAAGGAAACTAAACACGTCAGAGTGCGAAGTACTGAAGGGCAGGGGACAGAGGACCGGAGGCTCGCAACAGCGCCTGTCTTGTGCACTCTGCTCCAACAGACAGGCTTTCTGGGCTTGGCTTGCTCAGCTGAAACAAATAGCTTATACCAAGATAATCAGGCCAGGTTAAGAGCTCCGCAGCAGAAAGGCATGGTTAATGCAGCTGCAGGCTGGTAAGTTCTCACTATTCCCTTTTTCCCCTCTCTTCAACAGAGGCAGTGCTGACTCTCCTGCTTGGTAGTTCTGGCTGGGACAGATTTGAAACGCACTGGGAGACAGCCATAATCCAAGGTACTTAGGACTGTCAGCTCGGCAGCTCATTAGCATGACCCCAGGAGCCTTAGAGGGTTCTGAAGAGACTCACTTCATCTGGAGTGGGAGTCACTCACTGCTAAAAGATTCCCCCTGCATCTCTAACTTGCAGACAGGGCTTCAAACCTCAGCAATTACAAAAGTCAGCAATATCCGCTGTCTATGCAGCTTCATAGTCTACTTCATTGACTGCTAATTACGTGTCTTATCTTGTTATTTTTCTTTCTTTCTTTCCCTGCCTGTTGTTTCCAAAGATAAGCAAAAGAATTTTCCTTACTCTGGGGTAGGACAAGACAGGACAAGGGCTGGCTGGCATCACCTGGGTGCGCCTGGGTCTGTCTGAAGCCAACATAAGAATGATCATTTTGATTTGTTCAGGCGGCCAAAGATGCTGAACCACAGGTACACCTTTGTATTCATCGGGGGCCCTCGACTCTTGACAAACACACCAACACAAAACCACTCTGTTTGCCTTACTAGAAAACAGAAGAAGGGCTCTAGACTCTTAGGCGGGTGCTTTATATTTTTTTATAGAATGTAAATATAGTTGCTCAAGCTCATATTTTCAATCTATTTCTATACAGTAAAGTTAGTTTTCTGGAAAGTGCATTTCTTCATTAAATGTGAAACCAGCAGTAGAAAAGACTTCATCTAGCCTTTCCTTCTCAGCCTTTGAAGAGCAAAATGATCTACCTCCTGATGCTTTCTGGACTCATTCCGTGATTGTAAGCGATGCAAATCCATTCACCCATACAGAACAACCTCTCAAAGTCAACCAACACCTCCCCATCACATATATATGACTCTATATGTCCTCTCTCAAAAAACAAACAAACAAACAAACAAACAAAAAACAAAACAAAACAAAACAAAAAAACAAAAAAAACTCATCTACAAACCACTCAGAACACTTTTGGTCCAAAACTAGTTTTAATTAAGCAGTGAAGCACAGACTATGGTCAGGAATATGCAGCATTATAAAAGAGGCCACCAGGAAAAGGTAACTGCTGGGTGGGGTCTGAGGTGTGGCTCGTGTGCTAAGGCGTTCTGCAGTCCTGTCCTCCAGGGAGGGTCTCTACCTCTCTGCATCCATTTCAGGAATACATGGTCAGCTGCAGCCATTCTCGGATGGACACCTGAATCAGGCCATCCCTATCTCGGTCCAGCGCCTTGAAAGCTCGAAACATAGCGTCCAGGCGAACCAGGCAGCTGATAAAGTTGTTAAAATCCATCCCGCCATCTTCGTCAGCATACCGACGGATAATCATTAGGTAGAGTTGCTCGTTGAGCTGGAAGCCTGCGGCCTGCATGGCCCCGTGCAGCTGGGAGCTTCTGAGGGAGCCAGAATGGTCGCTGTCGTACTGCTTGAAAACACACTGCCATTTCTTGATGTTGTTCCACAGGTACTTAAATTCCTCAAAGCCCAGTTTCCCCGTGGTGTCACTGTCCATGACAGACACAATGCTCCTGCAGGTGTCAAGACTGAAGCCATCTGTCTTCAGCTCCTTATGCTTAGAAAGGACTTTGTTGAGAATATTCATCAGGTCAGTAGCACCCACCTCCATGTCGGGTCCAGCCAGCTGGGTAAATTGCTGCCGAAAACGCCTGACCTCCTCACTTTCCGAGGCCTCCACGGCGGTAAAATGCTGCTGTCGGGGAGGTGGCTCTGGGGTGTACTGAGCTGCGGCAGCCTCGCTGATAAAATTGACAATTCCTCCAATGATCCCCCCGATGTTGCCCCCGCCTGCTCCTCTTGCCTGACCACCTCCTCCAAGAAGGCCTCCAAGAGCCCCTCCAAGCCCCCGATCTGCACCTTCCAGGATCGCCTTTGCGAGAAACATGCTTGCCGGTGAGCGAGCAGGTGTGACAGCTCCTGCAATCCTGGAGATTGTTTAGAAAGAGCTGCAACAGAATCAGAGTTGTGCACATGTGGAAGAACTGGCTTTTCTGTACCGGTCTAGAAGGGTACCACACCCAAGAGGAGATGTTTCACCTCCAACCGAAGTTGCAGAGTTCCGTTGGGTCCTAGCAACTGCCATGTTTTCACTGGCCTCAGTGAAGTTATTTTTCCATGTCTCTAGATAGTCCATGTTAGAATGCTACCTTAAATGGAAAATGGAAAGCTATACATTTCTATGGCATTGCTTTCTTATTTTTATTAGCACCCAAAACAGGACATGAATTTTCCTCCCAGGAGATAAACGGCTTAAATCAACATCTTCTTTACCAAGGAATATTTATGGTCAGGGTAGAATTGAAGAACTCTTGGGCATTTGAAACAGATATTCCCATTCCTTTAGGAAGGTTTCCAGACTCCAATTCTTAAGAAAAGCTTGGAAGAAGGTCCAGATGCTATCCTGAGAAGTTCTGAGGTCTTCTCAGTAATTAATACTTTTGGCATCTTTTTGTGGTTAGCACTTACAGAAAAAAAAAAAAATATATATATATATTATATATGCATATGTCTCTATAGATCCTACAGCACTGGAGTCACAGGCAGCTGTGAGCTGCTGGCGTTGGTGTTAGAAGAGAATTCATCCTTTGCAGAACACACCCTTGATGGCTAAGCCATCTCTCTGGCCTTAGGTGTTAAGTTTATTTAAATGTTTGAAGGAATTCACCAGTTAAGACACATGGTCTTGGGCCTATCTTTGTAAAGAAGTTACAGATTTAGGTCTAAACTTACATTCTTGGGGCTAAAGAGATGGCTCAGCAGTTAAGAACATGTACTGCTCTTGCAGAGAACTAAGTTTCATTCCCAGTATCCATATTGGGTGACTCACAATCTCTGTTAACTCTAGCTTCGGGGGATCCAATATCCCTTTCTGGCCCCTATAGGCACATGAACACACATGCATCAACATCAACCTCTGGCCTCTACATGTGCAAACACACACACACATTCACACACATGCATACACATACAGATTTATTTATTACCGAGTACTTGGGAGAAAATCCCAATTTCAAATCTGAAAAGTGACAATAAGACTATCTTCCCTGCCTACTTCACAGTGATTCGATCTAATTTCTTACATGTTGAGACATGGGCTAGGTAGTTAGGATACAAAGGTAGATAAATCAGAACTGCTGTGCTCAAAACCAAGTAGATCATGAGGACTGGCCGTAAGTATAAGCTTGCGTCCATTTGCATATTTCTATTATTAATACTAATAACTAATATTATTAATTAATATTAATACTAATAATACTAATAACCATTATAATTTCATAGATCATAATCTGGTGTTAAGGTGTCATAAAAATCCTTTGGAAGACAAAAAACATTCAACTAACACTATTCAAGATCATGCAGGTAACGTGTTTTATACTGCATTACCAAGCTAGCACATTTGCCAAAGACGAATGATGAATTCTGCTGAGGTGAAGGAAATATAGCATCGACTGCAGAAGACATAATGTGTACGCCTGGCTACAGGAGGTTCTTCTCCAAGTGTAAGATGATACACAAGGATAGTGCAGTAGAAGCACAGGGGAGCCAGGGGATGCTGTATGCTTAAGCAAACAGCACAGTGCGATGAGAATCTGTTCAGAGGAGTGAAAATGCTGAGACAGCAATGAGTCACAATCAGACTGGAAGGGATTCTGGACTGCTGTGTAACCGGGTCCACCCTATGGGTTCCTGCAGAGCCACCCATAGCTCAAAGGAGAACAGAAGTGAGATCAGCATGGGACTGTACAGTTCTACAACAATGGATGGGCTGGCTATTGAGAAAAGAATGGTAGCTAGAGACTCCCAAGCTCTCCCTCACAGCTGAGGATTACCATATAGCCCAAGAGGGACTGGCAATTGCAATGCTCCTGCCTCAGCTCTGGAATGCTGGGATTACAGGTATATGCTGCCACGCCCAACCAACTATTTATTTATTTGATCATGGAAACAATGTCCTCAATGTCCTGTCTCCTAGTCATACCCAATAACTGGCCTTATTTCTCATGGGCACAATGAAACTGCTTCTATGAACACCAAAAAGACAAAGTGTAATCCTTAGCTGTATAAGGGAAAATACCCAGAACAGACTACCTTCCCTTTAAGGGATTCACAGGGGCTCACCATGTCTCACACAGACTTAAATCCATTCACAGAAACCTCTTTAAGAGAAAGGGGCTTTAAGGGAAATGGGTTTTGTTTTTTATTACTTTTTTTAAAAAATTATTTTATTTTATGTGCATGAGTATTTTATCAGCATGTATGTCTTTGTATCTCATGCATGCAGAGTCCATGGAGACCAGAAGTGGGCATCAAATCTCCTGGGACTGAAGTTATAGTTGCCTCCTACCCTGTGGATTCTGAGAATCTGGAAGAGCCGCTAGTGTTCTTAACCATTGAGCCATATTTCTAGATTATTTTTTTTACTACTGTAAATTAACTTGATAGCAGTTAGTATCATATACAATGTACCTCAACTGATACACTGTTTTGTTATTTTGCTACATTTTAAATTCTTCTCATTTCTTTACTGTGAAGAGAGGATATCTGGCTAACAGTTTATTATAAATCATGATAGAATAAAAAGCTGTTATTAGATGAGTAAGTCTTTTCTTCACTGGACCATTTAATCCTCTATGGTTATTTACTACAGCATTTATAACAACCTGACTTGCTATCATGGAGAATGCACCATTGCCAACGCCTGCAGGAAAAGGATAGAACAGGCCACACCTAATGGAAAACGTAGTCCCAATCTGGGAGGAAAGTTACTAACTTCAGAGATAAACAATGATACATGAGTGCTGTTAGCAATATTAGTTCTAGTTGCACAAAGTGTCAAAAACAACTTGATTATCTACCAACGACTGAATGAATATTTGATATAAGGAAGTACTATAAACAAGATGAATTAATCGCTAATGCACACTACATGGATAAATCTCAAAGCACGTGAACTAAAGCCAGACACAGGAAAGTACGTGTCATGACATTCTAGTTATGGGAAATGTCCAGAAAGGCAGGAAGTGGATGAATGTCAGTCTGGGTTCTAGCAGGGAAGGCATGGAACAAAAGATGACACAATGAATGACAGAAGGAATCACGTGAGGCCGATGGAAATGCGCTAAAACCCGTAGATGGCGATGGCTGCCTAATCTTGTAAATCAATCAAGGGGAAACTGCAGTGACTTGTGTTCTTGAAACAACTGAATTAACATAATTTGTAAATCCACAGGAACAGTTTACAGCAAAAAGGACACAACACTTTTAGTCTGTGGTGCAGTTAGCCAGCTCTGGAATCTGTTTCAAACTGTCCCTTATGCTGGACTCTCGCTCTGTCCAGAGTGGGGATGAAATCGGTCGAACACAATCTTTTCTTTGCAAAGCCTGCTCTTTACTTCCCTCTGCACACAGGGGAGGTCAGAATCTCTCACGTGCTGCGGAGGGAAGTCTGGATTGTTGCAGCTCCTTTCTGTTTCAGATACTAACCTCCCAGATACCCATGAACTACCAAGATAAATGATATAATTCTTATGCTTAGATACATACGTATAGATGAAATGAGAGAGCTAAGAACTAGAAAGAAATATTCAGACATGCAGGACTACTGAACTTCCAAGACAATTGAGTAGGAAAGTTCACCTATCCCACCTAGAAGTTTTAACCTTTTCTTCTAATGATGCCACATAACTCATGAAATGAGTTTCCTAGAGCAAAGACTGGATAGCTGGACTTAAAATCAAGATGAAGTCTTTTCCCAGGAACTATCAAATACTACATTATTGACTCAAAACTGACATAGAAATTAAAAAGATGGTAATGCCCTTGTCTCTCTACAGCCATTTAAGGTGCCTACTAAGTGTTCTAACTCATCAGGCGTGAGATTCCTGTATGACAGTGCCTTGCCTCTAACAGCAAGAGGCGAGCCAGGATGTTTGTTATTATTGGCACTCAGGACTTATACTTGGACTCATACGCAGAACAGGATAGACGGGAAGAGCTTGGGATAAAGAAACACATTCATTCCACAGAATGGAAACAATAATAAAAAAAGATCTACAGAACTTTACAATAGCCAGAAAGGCGGGGTTGCCAGAGTTCACAAGTATACACAATCCCTTCCTGTGCAAGACTTAAGCAAAGGGTATGCTGCTGCCAGAAGAACACAGTACTAAACAGAAGAAGTGGAATATGACACCTGACAATTTATTTTAAAGAAGGAAAATAGTAACCATCTAAGACTTACTAGTCAACGGTCTGGGAGGAGAACAGTATTGGTTAATTCAAGTCTGAGCTCATGTCAGACTATACCCAGGGAACTAGAATTCAAGTTCTCATTCTTTCCCTTGTCTGTGAAGATGGTTGATATACTACTACTTCACACTAGGGGAGGAGGGCTGGAGAGAAGGCTCGGAGGTTAAGAGCACTGGCTGCTCTTCTAGAGGAGCATGGTTTAATTCCTAGCACCTGCCAGGTGGCTCATAGCTCTTGTTCTAGGGGATCTGATGTCCTCTTCTGGTCTCTGGGTGCATGTGATATACAAGTGTGACAAGGCCATACATGCAAGCAAAACACCCTTACATATAAAAAAGAAAGGAAGAAGGGAAGGTGGGGAGGAGGAAGGCAAGGAGGGAGAGAGGGAGGGAGGGAGGAAGGAAGGAAGGAAGGAAGGAAGGAAGGAAGGAAGGAAGGGAGGGA
>NC_034609.1:17153657-17170277 GCF_900095145.1 Mus pahari | reverse complement strand
AGGGAGGGAGGGAGGGAGGGAGGGAGGGAGGAAGATAGAAATTTAAACTCTATGAGATTATTAAGAGGGGCTTGTAAAGGATGAAGTCAGCACTGTTGCTATGGTCCTGGCAAGACATTGTTGTCTCTATAGAAATGTCTGCCGTGTAACTGCTTCCAATTTAGGTGGTATTATTTCTTGATTTAATCAAAGTTCCTTCAAATGTGCTGGCAAATAATTTAGCACTTAATTTGAATTGTTACTATAAAATATAGAGAGGCCTTTATTCTAAACCACTGTCTCCGACTTATCTGAGCAGTCAACAAATTTCCCACTTAGTCTTTGATATGAAGGATTCGGTAAATATTTCTCAGTGTAAACAAGCGACATTAAACCCAAAGACAAAAGGAGGGCTTTGCTTTTGTCTCTCACACAGGCAGGATTCGGTCAAAGGAAATCACTCCAAACTAGGAAACAATAGTTTGTCACATTTGGAACCTTTATGTTGTCTGCAATCAAATTTCCGAGTATCGAATTGAACACCCAAGGAATAGCATTTTTAGGACAAATTGGTAGAACTAATTATGCAGCTTTGGTCAGTTAGCTAAGAACGTAGCCGGGAAGGAAAGAGGAAAGCAATAGAGTCAGGCTTCTCCATCTCTCAAATCCTAACAAATGCATGGGGCTTAGGGAACCTGGAGAAAGGAAAAGAGGGAAAGTGCTCATAGAGAGGAGTTGTAGGCGGGTTTCCCCCACAAGAATGCACAGCTCCTATAAGATCAATAGGAACACCCAGCCCCCACCAAGCACTGAAATTACTCCAGTAGCTCCTGAGGGCAATAGGCCTGAAGTTGCTCCACCTCCTTGCTCTCCTACTGAACAGTCCCAGCCCAATCCTCTCACGAGACCAAGGAAATAGGCCTGGCATGTGCGAGTGTGTGTGCAAGGTGTGGTGGCAATCACATAACTCAGCGCTTAACAAAGAAAATCTTCACAGGTACAGACATGCAACTGCATGGAAAACACAGGAGAGGGGCGGAGAGAGATGGGGAGGGCAGACAGACAGACAGACAGACAGACAGACAGACAGACAGACAGAGATTATTTGGTACATTTGTCATTAATTCTATGCACTAATTTCTTTTCCAATACATGGCAGGCAGAAGATCGGCTCCTGATCTATATGGAAGTCCAAGTACAGGGAAGAAACATGTACAGCTGGAAAGATGAGTGACATGTGTTTCTATGAATTCCTTCCCCAGCTCTGGGGAAGCTGCCCCTGTGCTATTCCCAATTTAGTCTGTGGCTCCCTCTGTACACAACATCTACCAGATGCACCCTGGTCCAGCCTTTCATGTCTCTGTCTTTTCTTTCAAGGCTTCTGCATAGGAAAACTCTTCTCCATATTTTTTTAGGGAATAGAAATTTAAAAGTCCTCTTCTCATAGCACTATTGTGCATGAGCCTGAAGCTATGCAGCCCATCACTACATGGACATTTCATCATTGTCCATTTTAATCCGTATGTGGCTCAAATTATGGGACCTGCCATAATTTTCTTTTCTTTTCTTTTCTTTTTTTTTTTCTTTTTGGTTTTTCAAGACAGGGTTTCTCTGTGTAGCCCTGGCTGTCCTGGAACTCACTCCGGAGACCAGGCTGGCCTCGAACTCAGAAATCCACCTGCCTCTGCCTCCCAAGTGCTGGGATTAAAGGCATGCGCCACCACTGCCCAGTTCTTTTCATGTTTAATATAGAATTGAGATCATCCTATGTAAACTGACATCTTGAATCAGTTTTTTTGTTTTTTTGTTTTTTGTTTTTTACTAAATTGTGTCATGGACATTTCACTGTTTTACAAATAGATTTCCAAAACCACTCATATCCTAGTGAATTTTTATATATAATTAACTTTATTGTCTAAAAGTAAGACCTCAAATCGATAAGAGCAGACCAGAAAACCAGTCCCTACAGCACCAAGAGAGCCCACAAGAAGGAGGGTGGGAATGTTTTACAAAGCAGAGGCAGGTAGGCTGACCAGGAAACTATCACATTATCCTGCTCAGTCAGGGTAAACAATACAAGCACAAAGGCAGAATCCATGAACGGTCAGGGTCAAAGCAAACACATACACTGCTTAAGGAGCCAAGGAGGAAGCCATCATGTTTGCAATAGTGACACTGTGGATTACACACCACAGAATGAAACCAATGCCAATTCTTATTAAATAAATAAATAAACAAACAAACAAACAAATGCAAAACCTATTGAAACAGTCCATGGAGGAAGGTGGTTGGTAAAACGGACTCCAGTTCTCACCGGTGTCACTGTGCCTAGAGCCAACTGCCTTCTCTCAGTCACAGTGACTCAATCTGTCAGACTGGTGATTATTATAATCCCTGCTTTTAGCTCCCTCCTCACTCCTGAATCTTCCTGTATTTAAATGTGACATAGAAATGCCACTGTTGGCAGGCATCCCCAAGCAGAAGCTGGAACATTCCTGCAACTGCCAGCTACAGTTGTTTGCCACCTGAAATACTCTCCAAATACTACTTAACGCTGAGGAAGAGATCCTGGGTGTGTTAAAGGTGTGCTGTAATGGCCCCCATTTGTTCCAGTTTCACCTCCTTCCTGTTTCTTCTCCCTTGTCTGGATCTCGATGCTGCCATAGCCCTTCCTGTCAGCATGCCAACTAGAGAAACTTCACCTGAAACCACTCGTGTGGGTTTGGAGAGTCAACACAAGAAAGTTGCTATAGAAATGTCACAGAGGCTCAATGACTTCACTCTTGTGAAGAGTGGCCAACCAACCAATGACTGGTCAAGCATGAGGTCCATGCCACAAGAGGAGACCGAGCCACGAGACATGCACACACATACATATATACATACACACACACACACACACACACACACACACACACACACACCTATGAAATGATTCCTAACAATATTGTGCTATGCTGGCGAGGACAGATGCAGAGACACACACCCAAACATTAAGTGGCTCCGGGTACCCCACAGAAGAGAGGGAGAAAGGATTGGGGGAACTGGAGGGGTCAAGGACAGCAGGAAACTGTGGCCCATAGAATCAACTAAGCAGGGCTCACAGAGACTCACAGAGGCTGAGGCAGCAACCATGGAGTCTGCGCTAGGTCCCTGCATACACGTGGTGGCTGTTTAGTTTGGGGTTTTGTGGGTCTCCTAATAGTGGGAGACTGGGTGTCTCTGACTCTTTTGCTTACTCTTGTGGTCCTTTCCCTCCTTCTGGGTTGCTTCATTCAACCTTGATCTGAGGGTTTGTTGAGAGAAGAGTAAGTTTAAAAAAAAATAATAATAAAAGCAAAAAACGGTACTTATAAAGTAAAAAGCACCTCTAATTTACCAATTTGCATAGTTGCATCTAATAAATTTTCTTCCTCACCATAAATCACCGTTGTGCTTTAAGCACACCATGACATTAATCTGCTGTTTCATGTAAGAGGGCGTGCTATTTGAATGATGTAGCAAGCCCAGAAGAGATGCATAGGGACTTCCTACAGAACAAGGTTGGTGACTGACCTGTATCATGTTAAAGACTAGTTGATTCTACAAGATCACAAAACAAACCACTAGGAAGATGACCTTGCTGGAGAAGTGGGGAGAAGAGAGCCCTAGGGGTCGGGAGGCTTGCTCTGTCTGTCATCAGCATGATTTCACTGAAAAACCGTCTTTTTGATAAATGACTGAAGATTCCAGAATTACGCAAGAGGGAGTAAGCACCCTTGAAGCTCTCTCCCAACTGAGCAACAAAAGAACAAACTACCTGTAAACGAAATAAGGCTTGGTGCCGCAATTAAAAGTACAGTAAGGGTGTGAACCATGGAGGCCTGAAGAAGAAGGCCATGTTTAAACCGCCCCAATGGGACACATGGCAAATCCTCCTCAACTGAGAAATAGCAGGAACGACCTGATACAGTCAACACAATGGCTGAATTAGGACTTTAATTCTATACAAATCCATTTACATGGCATCTTAAATACACATAATGAGTGGGATGGACCACAGATTAATGATTAAAAGGGATTAAATGTGGAGGCAGGCTTAACTACAAATGAATGGCTATAAGAGAATTACTGTATTTGTATACTTTTAGACTATTTTAAGACTAGTTTGTCTTAAATACTACAGGCTCCTGCACATGTGCTAACTCAGAACTATAGGCAAAAGAGTCCATATTAACACTTCATCTACTAAAATAAAATTTTAAGGCAAATTGGAAATCTTAATTTCTTTTTGTCCTGAAGAAACTTGACTAATGAGCTGGTTAAAACGTAAGCACACACTTACATTTTAGGACAGTGGAGAGTTCATTCGAATGCTCTCAGGCAGTTTCATATTAAAATAAAACCCATTTGCTCTTCGTGCATTTCGGGGGCAGTCCAGAAATGTTCATGACAGCACAGTACCATTCAGGTCACCAACGTACAAATTCTACATACTTTTAAAAGGTCTTCCCAATTAAATAAACATGTCCAATGCTACACTGCAGATGTGACTACAGTCAGCTTTCACTGCTGAACAGATACCTAAATTAATTCACATTACTTGATGTTACACTACATATATTTCCAACTGTATTTATTATTCCTACTAAGGGAAAGATCTATTTATGACATTAAACTACATCAGTTCTCACACTGACCCACTAAGTTTGTTGTACTCTGTAGGGACTGGTCAAATGAAATGTTAAAGATAAAGCTTACCGTACCCTGTCAAAGAGTGCAAAAAGTTGTCTCAGGACATCAGAAACAGGTAGCTTCAAGTATTCTGCAAACTCCTCGATTCCAATTCTGCCTCCTTTGGAAGAGCTTGCAATAGACGCGTATTCATCCAAGTGCTTCCGGATGCCATCCCAGTCTAATCTTAGATAGAGAATTGTAAGTGCACAGTATTAGTTCTAGGTCCCATGGACCATTAATGAGTGTTATTTTTATCAATTTGTGGAAGGGAAAATATTTTACATTAAATGTAAAACATAAGTGATTAAGAATTTGAGAGGACATATCAAACAGGTATGCAAGCATTGAATTTTTAGAAGTGTGTCTGTATAGTGACAAAAAAACCAAACAAACAAATTGAGAGGAAAAAAGGTCACTAAGAGCAAAGTGGGAGACAGGAAGTGATCTATGAATTTTAACCTGACATTATCTGGAAAGTCAACCATTCCTTATTGAGTTGTTATGAAAGAAATTATAAGTATTTCTTTCAAAAAGCTTTCAGGTTGATAATTCATAGTTCACAAAATGGTGCAATAGGGTGACTCACGAAACTATACACACCTCCCCTGGTATCAGCTATCAAAAGTGGGAATAGTAAGACACTGGGGTCAATAAATTCCTAGTAAGGATAAGAAAGAAATTAACTCTGAATACAAGGGTCACACCTATTACACTGGACAGCCAAATTGCTTATACCAAATGATTCAAGTCAGATCACAAATGAACGAGGGGAAGTTCTTACAACAACCACCACCACCACCACCACCACCACATGTGAAGGCAGGACGGCTGCTGTAACATGACTAATCAGCAAAAGGTGCCTGCCATCAATCTGTTGACCTGAATTTATCTCTGTCGTGGAAATCATGGTGGAAAGAGACAATTGAGTTTGCAAGTTGTCTTCTGAGCTCTACACATGGATTGTGGCATGAAAGCATATGTGAGTGTGTGCGCGTGTGCACATGCGCACACACTCATATACACAAACACACACCTTTATAAAAGGCAGGTGTAGGGCAGGTATTTTAAGTGATAAGAGTTGTCTGGGTCAGTTTTCCCCATGTGATATTCTGAGCAGTGCATGCTAGTGCAAACCCTCTTATAAGCAGGTCTGCACTCGCCAGCTGCTCCGGGGCACTTCTGAGTGGCAGGATGATCTATATGTACATACAAACAGCTAACTCTTGCTTGTTACTGTGAGCAGCTCATACAGACACCGCTATGTCAATTATTCATGATAAAACAAAAATAGATTTAAAAAAAAATAAACGACAAATTCACCATTCTGGCTTTCCCCGCTAAGCACCCCCATAGAACTAGAACTGAACAATAATAAAGTAAGAGAAAGCGGAGATGGGATTTCCCACTCTCTGCACATTTACGAGGGTTTTCTGATTTAAAAATACACTTACTTCAGTTTCCGGCTAATCTTCGAAAATTCTACCAGCCCGGCCTCCATAGGCAATGTGAGCTGCCCCGCTGAGATCATCAGTCTGCAGTCTTCATAGGTGTGATCCGTCACGGGTATTTCCAAAGCTCTACAAGCAGAAAGACAAAAAGCGTTCAATAAATGGCTCATCATTTCCCAGTACCCCTGAGCTTGTGAGCAGGCCAGGGTGCCCGGGAGGAAGTAAGGGAACCCTCAGATTCTCCTCTTCCATTTCTCTACTTTCCGGTCTCGCCCACTGAGGTGTCTTCTGCCTGTCTGGAGAGCTGAAAATTTGTATTTTTGCATTCCAACCAGAAAGGCAATACATTATTAGGAGATTCATAAATCACACAGCATAGTCGTGGTGTGAGGTCTGGTGACAGGAAATACAGGCTTGAGCCCCACACTGTCACCGCTTCATCTGATTTGGGGGAAAACTGCTCAGTAACTGGGTCTCCCTGTTGCCTTCCTCACCTCAGGGTTGCGGTAAGCACAAAGCTAGATAAGGTGACTTAAGGGCCTACATGGCACTTGGTGGGGATAACACACGCTATGCCCATCCTTGCTTTCTGCCTTTTATGCCGTAACACAAGTCTCAGCGTGTACTCCAGGCTCCGCCTCCTGAGAGCTGCCACTAGCTGGCACACTTCCACGTGGTTTTATCACCTGTTTCCCCACTTGCATCTCATTATAATAAAAACTGCTGCGTGGAATAAAATTACTACGTGGAAGACAAAGAAGTAATTTTAATATTCATTTTATATAGGAGGAAAAGGTGGGGTGACCGGTTCTCTCAATCTTCCTGAAGAGCCACACTCGCCCCATTCCCATATAGAAAAAGAGCTGATTTTGAATGAATCTCTTATTTGCTTTGGGAAACCAAGATACATGGTACAAACTCTTTCTAGTTATAATATTTATCTCCCTGTTTTTAGACACCAACCAGCATATAGTTACAAAATTTGCTTTTACATTGTTGGAGAAAAATAATCAAGACAAACTTTGTAGCTGGGGTTAGATACGAAATAAGATGAGTACACCCAAGTATTCTCAATAGCAAAAATGTTTCCATAAATATTTATCCTATTTGGAAAACAAATTTATTTTTGGCGTGAAGTAACACATTTGTGTATATGGAGGAGGGATACAAAATCTGGACTTAGGACTTCTTTTTTTTTTTTTTTTTTTAAAAGATTTATTTATTTATTATATGTAAGTACACTGTAGCTGTCTTCAGACACTCCAGAAGAGGGAGTCAGATCTCGGTTAAGGATGGTTGTGAGCCACCATGTGGTTGCTGGGATTTGAACTCCGGACCTTTGGAAGAGCAGTCGGGTGCTCTTACCCACTGAGCCATCTCACCAGCCCCACTTAGGACTTCTATTGTTGTGATAAACATCGTGAACAAAATTTGGGGAAGAAAGGGTGCATTTCACTTATATTTCCAGGCAACAGCCTGTCACTGAAGGAAGTCAGGACAGGAATTCAAGCAAGACAGGAACCTAAAAGCAGGTACTAATGCAAATACCACAGAGGAGTGCTGCTTACTGGCTTGCCCCTTGTGGCTTGCTCAGCCTGTTTTCTTACAGTTCCCAGGACCACCAACCCAGAGGTAACACCAGCCACTGTGAGCTGAACCCTCCCACATCAATCTGTAGTTAAGAAAATTCACTATAAATTACGGAATGCTGAAGAGGGTGGGGGAGGAGACACAGTTTTCCCCAGGGAAGAACACACCAACTGGTTTTCCAATACCAAATGGTCTGCCCTGAAAACATATATACCAATAACATTATTCAGACTGAGTATCTGTATTATGTATTTACATGTACACATATATGCATGCATGCATGTATATGCACACACACACACACACACACACACACAATTAATGAAAGGAGAAACCATGAATTTGAAAGAAAGAAAGAGGTTATATGGGAGGAATGGGAAGGAGGAAATTATGGGATATTATAATCTCAAAAAAAAAAAAAAAAAAGAAATAACATTTTAAAATAATCCTCCCACCAAAAAGAAAAGATTTAAAAAAAAAAAAAAACGCACTACAGACTTGCCTATGGACAAATCGCATGGGAGTATTTTCTCAGTTGAGAATCCCTCTTCTCAAATGATTCTAGCTTGTGTCAAGCTGATATAGAACTAGCCAGAACAAAGTCAAATTCAGAGTTTCTGTTGAGTTCTTACTAAAGGTGGGAGGCGGGGAGGGGGATCTGTGGAGGTGGCACCTGGGAAAGGGACTACCCCAGAGGGCCCCGAGGCTGCCTGGGTGGCCATACAGCATAACGCATCCTTTCCTTACAGGCTCTGTGATTGATCAAATCAAAACACTGGCCAGTTAAAACTCCCTTACACGCAGCAAATATCCACCGTCTGCTGTGCAGTTGCTAAACGCTGTCCCGGCCATCCTTCCATGAGGGCAACTGTCTTCCTTTTCTGCGAATCCTTTCTACAAGCAAACCTCTTCCTTTTGGGCCCTGTAATCTTTAATGCCTTTGAAACACCCGGCCTTGGACAGCACAGGGAATAAGAAAAGCGGCCTTAGAACGCGCGCCTGAAGCCACCCCAAGGCTCTGCAGTGACAGGCCAGCACCTGTGGAAGACACTGGCTGCTCTTTCTACCTGAGGCATACTTTTATCAGTTTGAGGCTACACTTGGGAAGCATCTGTATGTTATTTCACTGCCCGTGTCCATTTCACTGCCAGCGTACCATTTTACATCTCAAGTGAGTTGGCAAATGAGAACCATGGGGGGTGGGGTGGGGGGCTAGATGACATTTACCATTAATTCTCATTATCAGCTGGGATCTCCAGGGCATACTTACTCTGCCATTAAGTTCCGGATTCTACTGGCAAAAAGGACAGGATCGTTCTTCTCTTCCTCACTGGGTGCTTGCACAGGCATAAACTGAAAGACAAACATCTTCCCATAGCAATCCTTGGGCCCAAGACAGTAAACGCTAAAGGCGTTAAATGATCAATCAACACACCTCAGTTGTGGTCTTCCTGGAGCTCATGTTACATGTCATGGGAGGGTCACCGGGCTTGGACCTGGGATATGGAAGCCTGGCAGGGTTGACTCTGCTAAACCGTCTCCCTAACTCTCAAAAGATGGCCATGGTCACTACCAGCTTCAATGGGCTACTTAAGGGAACTGAAGCCTACAGTTCTGGAATTTACAGTGCAGCATTGCCTAACATCACCTCCTTGAAGCTAGATTCTCTTCATCTCCATTTTATGTGACGATGGCCTCTCCCCACCCCACCTTTCTTTAAAAAAATATTTTATAGTATTTTCTATTCTACCCATTTCAATGTCAACTACACTTTAGTTACTCGATTGAAAATTATGTTTTGTTATTTTTTTTTCTACTTAAAAAAAAATAAGCTTCAGAACTGGCTCTCTAGTTTTTTTGTCTGTTACTTTTTTTCTTTCTTCTTTTCTGTTCTTTCTTTCTGGTTTTATTTTTTATTTATTTATTTATTTGTTTGTTTGTTTGTTTGTTTTTCATTTTGAACTTGACTTTACTCTCTACCTGACTTTGACACCTGATTTTTACTGTCCTTTAAGTTTGTGTGTGTGTGTGTGTGTGTGTGTGTGTGTGTGTGTGTGTGTGTGTATGCACAAGTCATGTGGGTGTTTGTGTTCATATGTGCACATGTATGTGGAGACCCGAGGTCAAATTCAGGATGTCTTCCTCTACTGTTTTCCACTTCATTTGTTTTTGAGACACAGTCTCTTCCTGAACCCGGAGCTCACTGGCCATCTAGACTCTCTGGCTGAAGAGCCACAGGGGTCTGCCTATCTCTGCTCCCTCTTACCAACGCTAGAGTTAGGAGGTCTTCATGCCAGGAAGCAGGCAGATCATCCACTCTCCTCCATCCCTTTAATGTATGGTTTTCCAACACCAAGAAGGTTTTAATTCCATATTCAATATAGTCTGTCAGTACTTACAGTATTCTGGACAAGATTATTAGGACCTTCTTCTCTAAAGACAAGCCACATCTTAATAAGATAGATGAATACATCATTTTAATCCCTTACATAAAGTACAGCTAGCTGTACATGGGTTTAATATCTTAGCCCGCCGGCCCAATGTTACAGAAGCCACATGGCCCAGGCTCAGCCCAAGGCTCGCCAGACTTTATTTTTCTCCTACCGAATCATTTTTTCCTGGAGCATGAGAACAAGGAGTAGAAAATTATTAATTTTGAGCGGGGCTGGGAGCAAGGATATGTTGCCAATATAGTGGGTGGCAGACAGGGAGAAGGTTCACCCCAAAGCGCTAATGCTCTAGAGAATGTTCTATAGAAAATCCAATCCTTGATTGTGGGAAAGTGCCATCCACTTTGTCTCTACTTGTTTACTGAAATATATTTCTGAGCCAGAGACCATGCGTCATGTCTCATGTGCGCCATTTCATTAATTCTCTATATGATAATGTGTAAAGATGAAATGACTCATCATGACTCGAGTTCATTCAACAAATATTGATCGAGAATGGGCCTCCCATGTGTCAGTCAGTGCACCAGGCCCTGAAGATCTGGCACTGAAGTCCCTCCCCCACAGGAAGCTCTGCATGAAATATAGCAGATATTTATCATATGGATGAGTCGAATCAGCGAACAAGAGCCACTACTCTGTGCTGGATATCTTATAATAGGGGTGTTACAGATGGCTCTGTCAGTTCTGAAGCAAATGAAATCTCTTAAAGTGAAATGCTCTCTTATTTGCAGTAAAAATATGGCTTAAAAGACTAATAACATAGCCAAGGTCACACATAGATGGCAGGCTAGAACTCAAAAGAAAGAAAAAAAGATTTGTCCAAGGAAATACCATTAATTTTTTTCAGATGAACCTATATTCAAATATGGTAAAGCATGCTTTGAATCTTAGGATATTGGTGACTCAGATAAAGTTTGAACAAAGCAGTAGACCAAGACAAGGCCTAAGGTTCTTTACTTTGCTTTATGTTATGGACTGGTGTTTTGCCTGCATATATGTCTATTCACAACATGCATGCATGGGCCACTGAAGCCAGAAGAGGGTAGAAGCCACAGGTGGTGGGAATTGAATACAGGTTTGATGGAGAAGCAGCCAGTGCCTTTAGCCACCGATCCATCTCTGTACTGCAAGGTCTGAGTTTCTGAGCAATAACTTGGGTACCAGAAAGGAAGACCTTGGGAGGAGAGAGAGAAGAGCCTAGAGGATTCTGTAATGGCCCCAGGGAGACCTTGGGACACTGAATGGGAGGAATGAAGATGTAGAGCATGATGGGATACAAGAGGCATTTCAAAGATAAAAGTAAAGGGCTTGAAGAACAATGTGCTATGGGCCATTTTATTGTGTGCTTATCTTAACTTTACAAGGAAGAAACAGTATGATGGAGAATAGCCCTGAAGTGTGAGCCAGGGAGAGGCATTTAGCCTTTCTGGCTTCAGGTCCTTCTGCCAAATGAATGACTTAAGCTCCATAATCTCCTAAGGTCCTTTCTGATCACAAGTCTCTACTGAGCATCTAACTCTTTACAGTGAAAAACCAACCAAGCCACCAGAGGTCTCCACATCACTTAATATATCTAGAGCAACAAACTACAAATCAGTTACTGAAACTTCCTTCTGCCCTAACATAGTAAAATGTATCACACTTGCATAGTATGAAATTCAAAGAAGAAAACAGGAGGTTAAAAAAAAAATCAGTGTTTATTAAATTTCTAACAAAACAATATAAGGGAATAAGGTTTTTAAATTGCCAGACAATTCTTTTGTTTTTTGTTCTGTTTTTTTAAAAAGCCAATGACAGTTTATGTTGAACTCCAGAAAACAGGTAGGCAGCTGGCGACCCCATCCCCTGCTCTGCTGAGCCTGCCTCTGGCCCCATCTCCTGCTCCCCTCTCTGCCTAAATATTCTCTGGTTCTCACCGTGCTGTACTGTGTCTTACAGCCTGTCCCTGTTGAGGACATGTTGTCCTGTTTTGCAGCTTTGCGCTGTGTTTTTTATGGACCCCCATGTCTTCTGAAACCTTAAACCGTACACAAGATTCAGAGAAAACCCCTGGATGTATTACCCACGTCTATCCAATAGCCGGGAGCGCGCCTGCCACCGACACCTAACACCTGTAAAACTCGTTTGCTCATTGTTTCGTAACCACACCAAGCGCATCTTACCAACTGCTGACTAAGGAGGGGAAGACTAACTGCTGGCACTATGACCTTCTTCCTCTTCTTTTTTGTCTTAGAAAGCAAAACCTCTGTTAGGTTAGCGCTAACAAATGTGATGCTGTAGCTCTTAGGATTCCTTTTCTAAAGCTTCAGAGAGAAAATGGGGAAAAGGCAAAGACTGTTCTCAGCATCGGTTGGTGTTTCCTTCCCAGGGGAAGAACACTGCCAGATGAGGGAGGATGTAAAAGTTAATGCTTAATGAACGCTTACCACATAAGTAGCCTTATTAAATTTCACAACCCCATAAAAGGGTGTTATTATCCTCATTCGCCAGTGAGAACACAGATTTAGAGAAGCTGAAGTAATTTTCACACATATAGGCAGGTAGTAAGAGGAAAAAGATGATGCTTTTTATAACGCTCATATATCTACTAGTACTCAGAAATTTCAGAATTTTGTCACGTTCCAGAACAAAGTTGCTTTGCCTGGACAAGTATACCTGTGGCTGCTGTGTATTTCTGTGAGGATGTAAAATTGGAGTTTTCTAAAAGGCCTGTTTTAGATTCAAAAATATAAATAATTTTGAGGTCTCTGGATATTTAAATAAATTATTCAAACATATAGGTGCGTGCAGCAAAACACTGTGTTCAGCAATGGACCAAGTATATGAGCATGCTCCTGTGAGATTGCCATGGAGATCTTTAGACATGTTTCTAAATGTGTAAGTATTTATCATTGTATCATAACTACCTACAGTATTTAAAATAGTAAGATGCTGAGCAGGTTAGCGGTCAAGAAGCAACTTAGAAAGCCTCTGTGTGGAGAAGCTTTTTTGTGTGTGTGTGTGTGTGTCTAAATTTGTACAAGTACAGTCTATAATGTTTATAAAAATGCATTTCTGAGAATATATCGGCTGTTATATCTGACTGCATTTGAGCTTCCCCCAAGCAATCGATTTTTTTTGAAGACATAAGAGTGTTATATAATATACAATAATCATCATCACAATTCACCCAAGTTCACTTTTAAAAGTGCAAACCTGATACTATATTCTTGAGTAGTAAGTCTTGGCTTAAGTTTATTCGAGGCCGAAGGTATTTTAAGAGCATGTTTACAACAATGACTTGCAATCAGAAATAAAGATTTCCATCATTTAAGAGAGAGAGAGAGAGAGAGAGAGAGAGAGAGAGAGAGAGAGAGAGAGAGAGAGAGATGGATGCTCACCCCGACACCTGCAATTCTAGGAACAGATGACCATCATGTAAGCTTCCTGGGGAGCAGCTCAGCTCTGCCACTGAAGTTACAGAGAAGCCCGAGTCTTATCAGCAAGGCCCAGATTATTAGTCTGTGCTAGGGCGTGGCCACATGCACTGCCTGAAAGACTGCTGGGCTGCACTTCTGAGTTACAGTCAAACAGTGGAGAACTAAAATACTCAAATGTCATGAAGCTACTAGACCCAGGCATGGTGGTATACATCTTTAATCTTAGCTACTCAGAGGCAGGAGAGGTTCAAGTTTGAGGCCCATCTGGGCATCTTAGCTGGAGCTATATGTCATTCTGTGGTAGAACCCTTGTCTGGCTTGTGTGAAACCCTGCATGAAATTCCCAGTACCATAAAAGAAGAGGAAATGGGTAAAGCAGTCAGGAGCTCCCTGGGAGAAAGAACTGGAAATCCAAAATAAACAGAACAAAACTAGGAGTACTAAACTGAAAAGTCAATAAGTTCCAGTTCTGTACCACAACCTAAATATATCAGCTCACCGCCCTACTACGTTCAACAAGGCTGATCATCCTTTTGTGAAGTTGTGGGACAAATAATACATTCTTTCCTTTGCCAGAGGGAGAATGCAAATACTGTCATTTCTTTCTTGCTTTTTCCTGACACGGAAAGGACATGTGGCAAGACCAGTCAGAGGACAGGATGGGGAAGTTATGGACCCTGATGTAACGCAGTTTCATCACTGACACAGATGCAAGGCCGGAAAGTCCAGGGCTGTGTGCACTCTACATCTAGCTGCCTCTGAACTAGAGAATGGTCAATTTAGAGGGAAGAATAACTGATGGTGAGGTATGTGTGTGGGGGGGGGTTGTATGGTGTGTGTTTAGGTGTATATGGTGTGTGGGGGTGTGCGTGTGGTTTGTGTATGGTGTATGTAAGTGGTGGTGTGTGGTGTGAGTATGCATACTGTGTGGTGTGTGTACGTGTGTGTGGTGTGGTGTATGTATGGTGTGTGTTTATGTGTATATGGTGTGTGTGTGTGTGTGTGTGTGTGTGTGTGTGGTTTGTGTATGGTGTACGTATGTGGTGGTGTGTGGTGTGAGTATGCATAGTGTGTGGTGTGTGTATGGTGTGTGTGTGTGTGTGTGTGTGTGTGGTTTGTGTATGGTGTACGTATGTGGTGGCGTGTGGTGTGAGTATGCATAGTGTGTGAAGTGTGTGTGTGTATGTGTGTGTGTGTGTGTGAGTGTGTGTGTTATAGCTTTCCAAGTCTGCAGAGGTGATAACAAGGTTGTTTTTTAAGTATAGGTTGGTTGGTTTCTCTGTTAGAAAAAGAAACTAGAGCTAGACCACATAAGCAGTTACTAAAGAAGAGAGAGCAGTGCTAGGGCATTTAGGGACAATAGTGTAAACTTGCCCCAAGTGTCCTCTGTCCACAGAGTTTGGTGTTCTAACCTCAAAGGTTATGAAAAGACCCCTAGTTCACTGTATTTGTCCTAGTGTTTGCTGAATGCTGTGGGACACAGATTAGCTCTTTCCCTCCACAGAAACAACTAGGATTATCCCAAGAGTAAGTGCTCTGCCCCACTTTATGACTATGCTGACAGACGCTTTAAAAGTGGACAGGTACACAGTGACACTCATGAAAAGGTATCCTCAAAGCACTCGGGTAACATGCAACTCTCCAAGGAGTTCACTAAAGTTTAAACTCATTCTGAAGTCTAATTCACTCCTGTGTATCACTTGGGATTGATACTTACCTATGAATAGTTAAACAATTAAGTTATCCAGCAAGGGAAAATAGTATTTTAAATGTCATAGTCCTGCCACTTAGAGCACAAGCTTCCACTCAGAATTCTGCAGTACGTATATGTGTAACATTTTCTTTCCTTTTTTAGGAATAATGTTATTTATTTTTATTTTATGCGTTTGAGTGTTTCTGCCTGCATGTATGCTGGAACTACCATTGCAGTGTTTGCAGAGGTCAGAAGAGGGCAGTGGATAACTTGAAACTGGAGATACAGACAGCTGTGGCTGCCAAGTGGGTGCTGGGAATCACACCCTGATCCTCTGGAAGAGCAGCCACTGCTCTTAACCTCTGTGCTATCTCTCCAGCCCCAATTTCCACTGCCTAACCCATGGGTACAACTGGAACATCCAGGCTAGAGTCTCAGACGCCGGACTTGAGAGTCTCACTTGCTATCTGGAACCAATTCTTTGGGTCTTCATATTTGGGCCCAAATTTTGAAAAGGTTCTGGTCATCTACTCATTCTCCATCTGCTCCTGAAACTCCTCGTGAATGAGGACACGAGCCACACAAAATTCCCTAGTGGTTCCCGGGTACAAAAGCAGCCTGTGTGAGCATCGAAAGCTGGTTTCTCTTGTCCACATCCCAAGTATTACCTCTCAGTTTTCATACAACTCATCTTCGAGGAAGCTGTCTCCACCAGCTAGCACTGCTCTGTTGGTTGGGTATGGGACATTCAACTAGGCATGGGCCAGCATTAAAATGCACAAGGGTGGGAGAAGGGAGGCACATTTTTACCTGCCCAAGTGATGAGCATGTTATGGGGTCTCAGAAGTCACATGTACTTTCTGGCTGGATCCCAGGAGCTAAATCTCACAGCAGGGACTTAGAAACCAAATCTGTAAGACTGGGGGGTAATTTGAAAGGTGCTGGGCTGAAGCCTCTAAACTAGGATTCAGGGTCAGAGCAGAGGATGCATCATCTTAAGCCCCCAGAGGCCGCATCACCTTAAACCCCGAGGCTGCATCTGAACGCTTACCTCAATCTCCACCTTTGTGAAGAGTTGACAGAAAGTGAGCACACACAGCTGGAGGCTGAAAAAGAGAGGAGAGAAGCCTATTCTCTCTTGCATAGCAATACAAGCAATACAAGTACAGTCTGTTCTTTATACTTCCACATCACACTACACACACACCACACACACACACACACACACACACACCACCACACACACACCACACACACACACATACCACACACCACACACACACACACCACACACACACCACACACACACACCACACACACACCAC
>NC_034609.1:17095328-17153637 GCF_900095145.1 Mus pahari | reverse complement strand
CACACACACACACACACACACACACAATTTAGATATGCTACTTTCAAGCTATGAATCCTCTCTGGATTAGACAGCTACTCTTGTGATTGAAAAACTAAATCACCAAATGCAATCACTATGCTGTATTAGTGAGTGTGAGCTACAGCTCAAATAGATCAAACCTCAAATGTACACTTGCCCCGATGGCACACTCACAGGCCTACGTCTCTACAGAAAGCACCCAAAGTCTACTTCAAGAAACACAAATGTGCATGGGAGAGATGGCTGAGGGGTTAAGAGCACTGGCTGCTCTTCCAGAGGTCCTGAGTTCAAATCCCAGCAACCACATGGTGGCTCACAACCACCTGTAATGGGATCTGATGCCCTCTTCTGGTGTGTCTGAAGACAGCTACAATGTAGTCATATAAATAAAATAAATGAATCTTTTAAAAAAATAAGTCTAAAATAAAATATTAAAGGTACACAAATATGTTTATAGAAAAACTCCTAAGTGGAACATCATATTTCTAAATTCTTTAGGTAACAACTTTTAAAAAGTCAGTGGGGTTTTCCTTAAAATTACAAATTTTATCAAAGCCATCTCAGTAACAAAGCTTGAACTATGGAGAAATATCCTGAAAACTTCGGAATGTCATTGTAATTCTAAACAGAGGGCTTCTGCAAGCGGCTGACCTACCCATCAGAGTCAGTTTTTGAGACCAATGCCATGCCTCACAGCTTTCCAGGACGAATTTAGACTCTAAGCCAGATTTCTGTAGGATTTTCAGTTTAGCCTCTTCCAACAATTGACCCAGAATTCAGGCACAGTGGATTAGACCATATGTTTAAGAAAGCAACCAGTCAACCTTTTATTTACGTGTGTGTGTGTGTGTGTGTGTGTGTGTGTGTGTGTGTGTGTATTAAGAAATTAAAGAATGACTTATCTGTAAAAATTATCGGAACTGAGACTTACTTGTTAGAGATTTCACCAAGGAATACTGGCTCCATCTGGAGGGAAGGGGCACTCAGTGCCTTCAGCCTCAGTGGATAAACCCGAGGTCACACAGACAGCTCTGGGTAAATCCAGTGAGTTCACAAAAGAAACAAAGGGACATGAATGTGGGGAAAGGGGGCTTGTCTGGAGAAGGACAGGTTGATGGGGTGGTGGGAAGGATAGAAGAGGGTGAGAAGTAGCATACCCAGGAAGCATTGGAGTTACATACCCAGAATGCGTCTGAGAAACATACCCAGAATGCATCAGAGTAACATACCCAGAATGCATCATGTGTGAAACAGCCTAAGAATAAATTTAATAAACTTCATAGGGTTTTGTTGTTGTTGTTGTTTTAAGAAAAAAGAAAAGACTTGAGTTGGATTTAGGATTTGTTAGAGATAATTATGATTTAAAACTGTGATTGTTTCTAAGCTTTCCCTCAGGTGGGGGAGGGCGGAAGGAAGACATTTTACTACATATAAGCTCTAAGCCACACAAACCCACCTTAACCACTGACAAGTGAACTATCTTAAAATTTTTCTGCCGGGCAGTGGTGGCGCACGCCTTTAATCCCAGCAATTGGGAGGCAGAGGCAGGCGGGTTTCTGAGTTCGAGGCCAGCCTGGTCTACAGAGTGATTTCCAGGACAGCCAGGGCTACACAGAGAAACTGTCTCGAAAAAAACAAAAAAGAAAAGAAAGAAAGAAAAAAGAAAAAAATTCCTACGTGTCTGAGTGTTTTGACTGCATGTATGTCTGTGCACAATGTGTGTACAGCATCCACAGAGACCAGAAGAGGTCACTGAATGCCCTGAAATTGGAGCTGTGGCTTGATTGTGAGATGTCCTGTGGGTACTTGGGTCCCTCTGCAAGAACAGTCAGTGATCTTAAGCACCAATCTCTCCAGCCCAAGTGAACTATTTTCAACCATTCACATAGGGCCTTGGGATCAAGTATTTGGACAGGTGGATTTTTTTGAAGTATAAAGGTTGAACACAGCGGCTCACTAAGTATGCCTTGCTCACACTCCAGACAACACTTTTTAGAAAAAAAATCACCTTCCACAGCTCCGTCTCTTCTAAGCTTACTCCCCCCTGTCCCTTCTCCCTTGAGGTACCTGCTACGGTGAGATATCTCTGCTTTGCTGAAACAGCAACTGAGACTATAGATTTGGGAGTAATAGGCACTGTGCTAGCAGAAGCACTCAGTGAGCCAGAAGACAGGTGGCAATAGGACTTGCACTGGCAAGGACCATGTGCATTTGCACAAAACAAACTTGGTGCCTTTGAAAGATTTTGTGTCTCCGTCTAAGTCACAAGGCATCTTTGACATGAAACATCTTTTTCCTCTCCAAAATTTACTTCCTGGGTTCATTTTTCCCTTTATCCCACACTCCCCAGAGTGGAAGGCTATATTCTAAAGCCCCTCTGTGTTCTTCCCCTAACTCAGCTTCCAGAAAGCTTTCTTCTATCTGACCTTCGCAACCAACCAGACTGCCATACAGATCAGCAAGCTCAAAGCCAAGCTTTCCATAGGACACCTAGCCTGGAAGTGCCCAATGGATACCACACATTAGAAGATATAAATGGGTATCCAGTGAAATTCCAGACACTGGGTTTCTGAGATGATTAAATACTACTTGTCTTTCTACATGTTGTTGTTGTTGTTGTTGTTGTGCAAAAGTTAAAAAACTTGGAATTCAACATTAGCAGCAGCAGGAAACATGCAACTAGTTTGAGGAGTCAATTGATCCCTTAAAAAAATTGAACATAACACATTGCCTACAGCCCCTTCATCATCCTGATCTTTGTTTCTAACATTATCTGTTTAACTTTACCTACAAGAACTGAACACTGCAACTCCAAAGGAACATATGTGTCCTCTATGATAACTTTTATTTAACTGTCCCATGAGCTACCTTTCACAATTCAAAATTTTTTATCTTGGAGAAATTTCTGCGTGCACACACAAAGGGAGGAATATATATACTACCTTTTCTCCCAGACTTCCAAAGCTCAAGAGATTGTGTAAACGCTATGTCGAGAAGCCAGGGTATGCTAGAATGAATTGATGGCATCCTCTAAAATATCTCCATCGTTATTTGAGCTCCCCATTAACATTGTCAAAAATTGGGTGAGGACCCTGGGAAGATTTTCAAATCTAGATTTGCGTATGGGTCTTGCTGAAATTTAAGGAGGTTCGAACTTTTCTAGTGGGAGCCAAACAAAAGATCTTGCAAGAAAGCTGCATTCTTCATGCCCTGTTTTCAGAAAAGGCCTGTTTCACTGCAGCTTGTTCGATGGTGAAAACGTCCCTCACCTCTCTAAGGGCTCCAGAAACCGCTGACCCCTGTGCTTTCAAGATCTATCACCGTGGAACTGAAGTCCTGGGTAGCCACTTCCTTAACACAGACATACCACAGAAGTTTCAGGTCCCGAAACTCAAGTGAACTGAACTGCTTAAACCAGCCTTGTAAAGTCTGAGCAGACAGACTACATGATGCGAGACCTATGGTAGGAATGAAACCCCAAGAGCCAAGGTAAGCACAATGCAAGCCAGAGCCCTGGAATGTTCCTTATAAACTGACAGATAACTAGTATTCTGAAAATGGTGTTTAATGGACATTAATCTCACTGGGCATTTAGTGGGCAAGAAGGTGACACTGTCCCCAGAGACATGGTTAAAAGAATCAAGACTGATTGAAGATTTTGCTTTTGAAGAAGGAATAAATTCTATTTCTTTTCTTCATTAAGATAGTTTGGATGAAATATTAATAACCATGTAAGTGACTTACAATGTATAGCCTTGCCAGGTCCAGGTCACAGTATCCTAAAAGAGAAGTAGTCAAACTGTTAGTCTAGATGGGTAGGGATACCTGTAATCTCAGTAAATGAGAGATGGAGGCAAGAGATCAGGAGTTCAAGCCCAGTTTTAGCCATACCGTGAGTTCAAGGCCAACAGAAGCTGCATGAGACCTAGTGTCAAAAAACAAACAATACCAACAGCCAAATAAAATTAATCTTTGTTTAATATTAGGACTTGTGTAGACTTTTTCTAGAGTAAGAAGCAATGTATTAAAGACTAAAATAAGCTTATAATTATTAAATGACATGAATTGATGTAAAAACTCATTAATGACACTGATTATATGGCTCTGCGGAGATCATTTCCCACCCCTGTATATTTTTATGGAACAACTGGCTCTGAATTTAAAATATTGTACATGTTCATTAATTTTTCCCCAAACAAGCATATCTAGAAAAGTAATGTGCATGTAATATATATAATTTATCATTTATAGAAAATGATTATTTGGAAGAAAAAACCAAAGCAGTACACAATGCAGGAATTTTAATATGTGAAGGTTTAAATACACATACAGAGGCCTGAGTAGAAGTTTGATAGATTTTAATTCCTTTTTTACTGCAGATATTCAAGTTGAGAACTAGTCATTAGACAGTAATCTGAGCAGGCCTAGAGCTCATAATCTTTCTTAGTATGAGTAACAGTTACACCCTCCTTTTATTACCCACTGGTAAGGCATGAAGCCCAGTGTCTGGAGAGGGCAGCATAGTTAATGTGTGGAGGATAACGGTGGGACCAGCTGATGCACAAGACACTGCTTCCTGGGGCAGCCTTGGACTCTAGAGGAGATGTGGAGTTGTCTAGGACAGTTTCTACACCAATTGCCAGTGCTCACGCAGCCGGTAGGTACTCCACCTGTACTTACTGCCTCCCCCAAGCTTATCCTCTGCTTCTGGCCTTGCTACCACCAGTCACCTCTGTATATTGAAATGTCTCCTTGTTGTCCTCATCTACTATCCAGTCTAGTCAGAGCCTAAGTCTGAGGCTCCCCTGTCTATCACAGAGACGGCAGAATAGGGACTACAGAACGCCTTCCTGAATCTAAGTTACACAGAATAGTGTTTAGTACTGGTATCACGTTTTAAAAGGCCGGCGACAGGTGGCATTAATCTGCCCAATTGCTTCCCCCCTTTAGCCTTTCATCAATGAGATTTTTAAGAGTCCTAGAAAAGGAGCTATTTGCAATACAGAATTCCTTCCCTTACCAGCTTGTTTGGATATCTGAGGAGGACGGGCTGCACTGGAACTCCTGGGATGAAGGCTCCTAGAACCACATGGAAATTGTATAACAAGGTTTGTCTATGAACAAGAGGTATATAATAATCAAATAAATAAATCAAATAAATACACTGATTGCTTGAGAGGAGACAAAAACAGAGGCCATGCTGAAATATTTACGTCATTACAAGTAAGTTATTACTCACGAGTTATTAAAAGTAAGATGTAAGCAAACATTAAATGCTGTGCCTCACCCACTTAAGCACATATTTATTCACTGTTTTCTTTGGTAAAGAAAACGACATTTTAAAACATAATTTCACCATTTATTTATTTTTATTTGGGGGATGGTTTTTGTTTCCTAAATACATACTATCCAATATTAAAAAAAAAAAAAAAAAAAAGTAAGGCCAAAAGTCGAGGCAAATAAGCAGAAGAAGTAAAGCTGTCACACTGGCCTGAAGTGAGCCACACCTTTTTGTGAAGCACACTAGCAGCCAACAAAGGGCCTGAAGTGTTCCACGCTAAAATGAAAGGCGCATTCATGGCTGCCTTCCTAGAACTGAAAAAAAAAAAAAGTGAACTTTGGAAGGCATGTAAAAGCATAAATGGTATTAAGGTAGGCTGTCTACTTCTTGGCAGAAAACCCCAGATAACTATGAGGCTCCTTGGAGGAAAAAGAAGTCAGTGCATGCGCACACACAGATATACACATAGACACATACACAGAGGCACAAACAGACACACACATACATAGATATACATAGGAAGACTAATGTGCACGCACACATGTGCGCACGCGCGCACACACACACACACACACACACACACACCACATACTCCCCTAAAAGGGAAAGGCTACATCAAAAAAGTGAGCAAAGAAGTAAATCGGCATAAGTTCTGTGGAATCACAGCATCAGAAAGATTTTTATCAGAAAAGACAAGCCAGGAGCAAATGAATTATATTGTGCTTTACAATGGAGTTATTTGAGAAACCTCCCATACTATATTGTTACAATACATAATTTAATTTATCTCACCTGGTTTAAAAGTAATCAAACAGGAGCGATTAGTACAAGTACCTTCTGGGAAAACTAGTATCTTGGGAGAAAAGGAATAAATTTAATATTTCAGTCTAATTAATAGATCACCTCGTTATTCTCCTATGACTTCACCAACACTGCTAATGCTTCAAAAAACTAAAACTGAGGCGAGAGTCTGACTCTTGATTTGAATAAAAGCTGGGCTCAGCTTCTTCCAAATACTCCTTTAAAGGAAGGGCAGTTTGTTTTTGTTTCTTTCTTTCTTTTTTTTTTTTTAAAGTGCAGTTTGACCAGTATGATAATTAGAAAGACTTTGAATAAATAGTATTCTTAATTTATAGAATATGCTGTTTGCACATGTCTTGTACATGTCTCAATGCTTTTATTAACGATCTAAATAAACTGGAAAGAAGACATAAAGCAAGGTAACACCCTCAACCAAAATTAATCTTGTTACAGTTTCCTCATTAGATGCTGTTTACCCCCAATACATAGTTCGGGGATGCCTTGCGCACAGAGGGCATCTTGTGGTGCCTTCCGCTCCGTTGCCCTAGTTATCACGGGACATACACTGTCGTGGCTTGCTCCGCTGTTCCTGGGGACACATTTTAGTTGTGTCACTGGGCTGCTACCTGACCTTTTCTCTGAGGGAGACACACAAACCCTGGGAAGAGCTCCCTTCATGAAGGCACGGGCTTGGTTTTCTGACACTTTTAAGATTGAGTCAAGAGCTAAGTGCTAAGGATAGAAAAAAAAAAAAAAATCTCCAATCAAATCTCTGTCCTCAAAGCAGTCGGCGACAACATGATCTGTCCTGATTGGAGAGGGGGAAACACTGGCTCAGGCTACGGAGCAGGAATAAACGAGTGGCGTAACTCCATCCCCTAATTAATAAAATGGGTTTCCTGTGACAACTAGACACGACGGTCAGCGGCTGTGTTTGGTATGAATCCACACATAGCTCATTAACAAGGACTGCTAACAAAGTGAGTCAGGGAAACCTCGGGGAGGAAGGAGCAGTCTAACAGCCTAGCAGCTCCAAGGTTGCCATTATTTCCACAGCCTCCTCCCCTCCCCATGGCTGTCGGTCAGGGCTTGAGAAGGCTACCACACCAGACCACGGTACCCCTGGACAGAGGAAAAGCTCTGCAAAATGAGAAAAAACGAGCTGAAATCCGCCTCCTTGTTATCTCTCGCCTACTACTCCTAGAACATATTTCTTGGATCCAAAGAGAAAATTTAACTTTTCCAAATGACTCCTAGGTTTCTCAAGTTCCCAGGGTGGGTGTCCCTGAGCATCTATGTGTTACCATAAGAGGGCTGCCTGGTATAGTATCTGTCTGCTAGTGATCTTGTTATCAGGAGGGCAAAAATAGAGGGTGTTCGTCGGATTCAATCTTGTTTTGTGTGGTACGTCGTACCCTCCTTTAACCCTAAAAGGACACCCCAGGAAGGGAGCCAGGCGATGGTGAAGTATAACATGGGTTTTTACGGGATATTTCGATATGCCCTTGAATGGAAAGCTCTATTTAAATATAATTCAGAAAAAAAAAATGGTATACTTTGAATATTTTCAGTCAAGTAACTTAAATTATGTAAAATAATCATTGTATTTAACAGGAATTAAAGTCAGCGTTAGAGAATCATTTTTTTTTTTTAATGGCTCAAAGAAAACTTCTGACAGATAAAAGGAGCGGAACATGTGGGGACTTTACACTAACTGATTTTACTCTACATCTATTATGCTACAGACATGTGGCATGGAGATCTTGCTCTCTGAGGACCCAAATGAGAACTTCTACAGACAAACACAGGTCCTCAATATATATAAATGACCCACTCCTGCCTCTTACCTGGGGCCACTCTCCGCCTGATGTTGCTCGCTTTTTGATTTCATTGATTGTGTTTTTTCGGGAATCCGGGTCAACACGGGATACCAACACTGGCTGCAAAGCCCGTAACAGTCCTTGAAGACAAAAGGTCATTTTTTTTTTTTAAGCCACCCTGGCATTAGCACTGGATAAACTGAAATGATTTTTACAGCAAATGAAAATGCTAGCAACTCTAAAAGTAGAATCTTTTTAAAAACCCAGATTCAAAGTTCTCTAGTGAGACTCTAATTTCAAATGCAGAGATGGGTTTTATTTCATTGATTCTACAGGAGTTAGTGGAAAGAGCAGAGAGGGAGGGGGCGGGGAGTGGAGGGAGGAGCAAACGTCTTCTTCCTTAATGGATGTTAGGCTGTCAATCAAAGCTTCAAAACTATCCTGTTTGATTTTGGATCATGTACACGAGTCGCGGGAGATTGTGATGGATTCTACTAAAATCCTTGGGAACAGGTCACCTCCAATCACATGAAAACAGTCTCCCAGTGCTCTGCAAAGGAAATGTTTGGGGACAAGCCATGGTGCACAAAGCACAGTAAAGTCAACATTGAAGGGACCAGGGGTGGTGTGGGGGGACATCTTCACTCATTCATTGACAAAGCTACAAGGATTCCTATTCTTTCTATTCTTTCTCAGGGACACGGAGGCAGCATCCGGCGACGTTCACACCCACTCTCTCATGGCTTGGTGTGTGCCTGCTGTAACCTTGGGACAACCAGGAGCAGTTACTTGGAGACAGGGTCCTCTGGGAGAGATGAAAGCATCTGGCAGGAAAAACACTTCACTCACTTCGTTATTTTTTATGGCAGGAAGCACTCATTGTTCCACATCGTAATTTTCAAAGATTTACACAAATGTCCCCCAGGGAACCGTAGGGGCACAATAATTTAGAAAGCGGAGCTAGGAGGAAAGATTTAGTGCATTTATCAGCCTAAAACCATAAAGAGATGTTCATGAAATAGCATGTGACTGGTGGTTTTTTTGTTTTACTTTTCTTTCTCCCAGACTCTTTTTAAAAAAATAAGCATCTGATTTTCCTCATGCATAGCAACACAAAGATATGACGACGCAGAGATAAGGCAAGGTCTCCTGAAAGCCCGAAAGTGAAAGAGAAGGGCGGAGAAAAAAAAAAAAACAAACCTCATTCTTTACATAGAGTAGCTCATTTAAAGAAAAGGAAAATGTTTAAAATATTTTAAAGTTTTATTTTTTTTTAACTGGCTGGAGATATCATTCGGTGTTAGATCATTGCCCTGCATGTACAAGGCCATGAGTTTAATCCCCAGGAATTACAGTAATAAGCATATTGGAAAATGCCTATATATGATTCTTTCATCTTAACGTACGCACACGATAATACTTTAGCTGTTGCCCCTTCGGATACTTACTGCCAACCAGAGGGGTCTGTGCATTCTCGTTCCGTGATACCAGAGAAGGCAGCCCAGCTACTACACAGGCAATTCCGTCGAAGAACGTGGAATGAGGAGCGACGACGAAGATGGGCGCTTCCAGAGGGCTTGCCACCTTTCCTTTCACGGTAACCGTAAACCCCATGGCGAAGAACATGGCACGGGCCAGGAACATCAGAGCGGGCCGAGTGATCTTCCTTTGAAAGCAATGATGGAAAAGATGTTTTTCAGCTTTGCTTCCCTCTAAAGCACAGTAGGGCAGCAGAATGAGATCAGAGAAGCTCATCTTCATGGACGAGCTGTGGCGAGTGGGAGCTGCTGGAATTGTCTGCGGCTGTCAACCTGACACGTGTGGAAGGAGGTAACCTCAGCCGAGGAGTTGCCTCCATCAGATACCCTGTGGGTGTGGATGGCCGTGGGTTACTTTCTTTATCACTGATGGATGCTGAGGGCCTAGCCCAGTCCACTGTGGCGGCAGGGCCTGGACTGTGTGAGAAGGTAACTAACTGAACAAGAACCCAGGGAACAAGCCAGTTAGCAGTGTCCCTTCATGAGTCCCTGACCCCAAGGTCCTGCCTTGAGTTCCCCTGCCTGGCTTCCGTGATGATTTAGGAGTTCTAAGATGACACAAAACCTTTCTTCTCCACACTGGTGTTGGACAGTGTTTATCATGGCAAAAGAAAGCAAATTTGAACAGGAGCTGAACAGGGAACTCCTCTGAATTGGCAGACTGTTCTAAATGTTTCATATATATTAATATTTTTAAGTCTCAGAATACTCTTGTGAAATGCATATTAATATCATCCTCATTTTTAAAACTTATTCCTTACGTTTATCTATATATATGTGTATGTCAGTAGGAATGTGCATCCTACATTGCGCATCACGTGGTCAGGGGAAAACGTGTAGAAGTCAGGTCTTTCCTTCCACCATGTGAATCTAGGGATTTGAACTCAGGTTGTTAAGCTTGGCAGCAAGCATCTTGACCCAGAGAGCCATCTTGCTAGTCCTTGTAATCTCATTATTTACATTTAAATTTAATTTTATTTTTATGTATCTCTGTGTTTGCCACAGGTATATGGGTGACCAGGGAGGCCAGAAGAGGGTATTGGAACTAGGGTTACAAGAGGCTGTGAGCTACCTGATGTTGGTAGTGGGACCTGATCTCCGGTCCTCTACAAGAGCAGCAAGCACTCTTAACCCTTGGGCCAGCCCTCCTCAATCTCGTTTTGAAGACGAGAGAACAGAGGCACAGAGTAATGATTTCTCTAAAGGCACATGGATCGTAAATGCCCCCATTATTCTGTGAGCTTGAGACAATCAAAGTGAATCTTCAAACTACAGCCCACAAGGAGACTGCCAACATCAGTCCTGGCCTCGGAAAGCAGCCATCTTGAATGAATGCCTCGTACATAGTGAAGATGCTACTGTCTACCCAAACACTATAGACGTCTCATGGGGAAGTGACTGAGGACAAGCCCTTAGAGATAAATCTAGTCTATAGTACTACAGCCTGCAGACGTCACCGACACCTACAGAGGTAAATGCACCGTTGCACTGCCACTGAACTTGGATACACGAGCAATTGCAGAAGCCTTGCTATTTACTTCTTTAAACAGTTTTAAGATATTCTATCATTGAAAGCAATTATCTCTGCAGGCAAGATGGTTCAGCAGGTAAGGACATGCTTTGCCATCAAGCATGATGACCTGAATTAAATATCTAGGACCCACACAGTAGAAAGAGCTAACTACAACCTCTGCATGTGTGCAGTGGTATATTTGCACATGTATACATACATATATACACAAAATAATGGTTTAAAAAGACTACTATCATGCTGTGCAAAGAACCGTGCTGGACAGGTAGGACTTATAAGGTGCAGTGCCTTACCTGATAAGCTTAAATAATAGAGCATAAAAATATTCTCATAGATATTCAGATTCCTAAGCACAGAATGGATACAACTCAGTATATGAGCAAACATATGTTACAGAGCACCCAGACATAGGGTGATTCTTACTATCCTGAAATCAGAAGGGTTCGGAGTATCCCAACCAGGCCCACACAGAACTGTGCCCACCCTTGTGGAGATGAAAGAGAATTCACAAGAGAGCAGAGCAAAGCCCTGCATGTAAGAGGCAGCCTCACTATGGCTCCCTTATATATCCTTCCCTCCAGATATATAAGCAAAAAGAAATAGCTGGGATGGAAGTAGGGGGTGTCCCCGTTCTTTGGTGCTCTAGCCTCCCTTAAGTTGCCTGTGCTTGTGAGGCAAACCCCTTGTGCACCCTCCCGTAAGCATCCCAACTAAACTTCCTGGTTCACTAAGCTAGACTTGCATGGAATCATTTCTTTGGGTCTGTCATCAGTGTCCTATCTGAATGAATAGACATTTGTTCACATCTCTATTTAAACAACAACAACAACAATACAGCTCTTTATGGAAAGTACAATAAAATGTATGCAGTCATTCCTCAGTAGCTGTGGTGAAAAGACTCCACACCCAGTCATTTATAAATAGCAACATCTTTGAATGCTCAAGTCTTTTATAAAATTCCCTGTAGCCATGGCATAAAAGCCATGCACACTGTCCTGCAGACTTTTAAACATCTCTGGAGTTCATACTAACTCATACCGTGTAAATGATATGCAAATAGGTATATAGGTTCAGGAGAGATAGTATCATTTTTCTCTAAGCATTTTCATGCAGATGCAGAACACACTCCTGACTATACAGCACGTACGAGGTACGGAGAAGAACTTTTAAAACATGAGCTTCTAACAAGTAGCCACAGAGGAAGGTTCTGTGATGCTGGCCTCTCAAGGAATGAAACTCAGTAATCCAGAGTGCTTTCTGGAGGGCACAGGAAGGTGGCAACCTCCACATTTAGTCTAGAGGTGAGCTCTATATACTGTAGAAGCACAAAGTACATTTCTGGGTTTCTATACTTTATTTCTTAACTACAGCGCTGCAGCTTCTTTATAAATACATTTCAAGAAGCCACACCCCTTAATGACTGCTATTTAAATGTGCTATTTAAACGCCCACAGGGGAAGAGCTGTGCAAACCTGGTGGGCTGAGGTTGAGCTCCAGGAGCCATGTAAAGGGAAGAGACAAGGGTATGCATTTGTGAGCTGAGCACTTCTATAGAGGGATGGGAGGTGAGCCAATGAACTGCTGAACACTGGAATGCGGTATCACAGCAAAAACAAGACAGTGTGCCTCAAAACGAGGGGAAAGATGAGGATCCATTCCCACTCCCAAGTGTCCTCTGAAAGACATGTATGTGCTGTGGCACAGTACACACATGCACTTGTGCATGCACGTACACACACACACACACACACACACACACACACATTTTTAAAAATGTTAATAGCTAAAAATCTTGTGCCACATAAAAACTTCACTTGTATGAGAGGAAATAGATATGGATTTCATCGACAGCAGTAAAACATTTCTAAAACAAAAACAATAAAATATTGAAAAGAACACATTTCTAGTTTTGTGTGTATGTGTGTGTTTGTGTGTGTGTTGGATTCTTAAGCTATTCCTTCCCTAGATTTTTGTAAGCCAGTAACTATAAAACCAAAGGAAAAAAATCTGAAAGAATCATGAATCTGGAAGAGCAACCCATCAAGTGCTACTTTATAGTGTGCACCCTTGAGTTATAAAACAAAGAAGTCTGATTTGCAAGGACAGAGTTTTCTCTGGGGGCATTGCCAACGCTTTCCTACTTCAAAACAGCTTTGCTTTTGATATTCACACTTGCTCCCTGGAACAAAACCCGGAAGCAAACTGCCTACTTCTATAAAGGTTGTAGAACAGCAGCTCTCATGATTCAGGAAGACATATCTGCATTTGAGATTTGTATAAAAAGAACACATCCATGCATATGAATGAAAGCAAGGGAACAAGCACTGTTCACAAGTTCTGGGAGTTCATCAATGTCCTAAAATAAATGTATAGATTTGCAGCCTGTTGGAATCCACAGAATACACATTAGGCCCATAAACATTATATACAGATGCTAATAATCTGATCCTGTCAAACATTAGGAACTTCTACTAGTATGTTTTATTTGTTCTTGCTCATTCTGTTCTCTAGAACCTTCCCAGTTAGATAATTCTAGAAATCCTAGAAAAGAACTTCCATTTGCCTCAGTACTAAGCTTTGGGGAAAAAAAATGCTATTTTGAGTGATAATAAAAGAGAATGTTAACCACAAATATAATTAATAAAGATTATATAATCCATCTACTTAATGACATTACTGAAGATCATTAACTCAGGGGAACAAAAGACAATGTGAATACCGTGAAAAGACAAAAAGAAAGCCAATGATCTTCTAGCTATGATGTTCCAGAAATAACAACAGAATGTTAGAGTGACTTCATCAGTGTGTCACAAGGCCCAGGACACACCACCTGAGAGGAAGAAAGGTTTGTTTTAGCTCATGTCTTTAGGGATATTGGTTTACAATGGACAATTCTGGGGACCACGAGGCAGTGGTGGAGAGTCACAGGAGCAAGAACAGAACAGGGTACAAGCTACTCACCTCACTGTGGGCAGAAAACAGAGAGGAGATTCACACAGGGGCTCTCCCTGTCCTTCCCCAGGACATACTCTTAGTAATTGACCTGATTACTCCAATTAGGCTAGGCCCCCCCCCCCAGATTTTCATCACCTCCTTATAATGCCATCATATTATGAATCCATGAAGACACTAATCCTTTGCTCAGGCACTCAAGATACAGTCACTCCACAAAAGCCCATTGGCTCTCAATAAACCTTCTACTACATGAAGCTATTGGAGACATTTCATGTTAAAACATACCCCAGGGGCTCTTTCAGAACCAAAGATGAATATCCTTCACAAAAATTCAGAAAACAAAAATGTTTTAACATTAAGTATACCTAGAAGTCACTAGTATCAAAATGCACCTGTGTGACAATTTCTGCATACATCAAGGCCATTTCCACGAAAGAAACAAAAACACACTGTTAAAGCCAAGCAGCAGTGAGCTAAAACCATTGGCCCCCCTGGAGAAACTCTAAAAGTTTTGATTTGTGTAATATTTGGACATGATCACCACTTACCTCCTCCAACCACTTATTGGCTGGGTCAGCTTTTCAGGGCAGCATGCTGTTGAAATGACAGCAAATGGCCATGCCAGCAGCAAAATTAATCCAACCAGTAAAGCACGGACTGGGAGCAGAATAATTCCAAGAAGCAGCAGCTGCAAAAAAAAAAAAGAAAAAAAAAAAAAATGGTACGTAATAGGAAAGGTTTTGGCTTCCTGCATGTTTTCAAGGGTGAATTAATTAAATGTCTTGCATGAGACTGAGATATAAACACACACAAACAAACACACACACAAGATATGACATTTGTCATGGTTTGTGTGTGTGTGTGTGTGTGTATATATATATTTGGTTTTTCGAGACAGGGTTTCTCTATATAGCCCTGGCTGTCCTGGAACTCACTCTGTAGACCAGGCTGGCCTCGAACTCAGAAATCTGCCTGCCTCTGCCTCCCGAGTGCTGGGATTAAAGGTGTGCACCACCACGCCCAGCTGGTTTGTATATTCTTGGACCAGGGAATGGCACCATTTGGAGGTGTGGCTTTGTTGGAATAGGTGTGACCTGGTTGGAGTAGGTGTGTCACTGTGGGTGTGGGCATAAGACCCTCACCCTAGTTGCCTGGAAGTCAGTCTTCCAGTAGCAGCCTTTGGATGAAGATGTAGAGCTCTCAGTGCTGCCTGCACCATGCCTGCCTGGATACTGCCAGGCTCCCACCTTGATGATAATGGACTGAACCTCTGAACCTGTAAGCCAGCCTCAATTAAATGTTGTTTTTTGTAAGACTTGCCTTGGTTATGGTGTCCACAGCAGTAAAACCCTAACTAAGACAACATTGAATCTCAAAGGGTTATTTCTAGCAGAGCATGGTGGCACATATTTCTAATCCCCACATTCTCTGCCCAGAAGCAGGCAAATCTATAACATGTATAGTTTGAGGCCAATCTGGCCTACATAGTGAGTTCTGGGTCATACATTTTATGAGACCCTGTCTCAAAATAATAAAATAAAATAAAACAACACTATCAATAATAAAGGCAAAAGAAGCAGTGGGAGAACCATGGGACAACTGGATCTGTGCATCAATGAGGGGGCACAGAGGATACTGGGAGAACAGAGGAAAGGTGAGCCTGACGTAGCAGGTAGAACAGGCTTCCTGTGAGAAAGTGGCAGCCTCGGTATTCCTACAGAAGAAGCGGGTGCCCTAGGTCTGTGGTGCTAAATACTTAAGAGACCAAGACAGGGGGAGCAAGTTCAAGGCTACCCAAGCTACAACGTGAAGGGAAAGGGAGCTTAACCCCTCAGTGATAAGAGTGCTTGCCCCACACGCTCAAGCATCAGCATGGTCCCAGCATAGCTAACCACAAAGCCAACAGATGCTAGCCAGGCAAGGCAGATACACTGTTTCCCAAGAGCTACACAGAAAGACGAATAGGAACAGCAGTCTCAGTGAAGGATGGATGGATTGCACTGCTTCCCGGGCCTGCCAGTGCTGAGTAACTAAGCAATAAGGAACTGGGGGAGAGAATACAAGCAATAAGTAAGACTAAAGGATATAAGAACAGTAAATCACATGTAGATGCTTAGTGTTTGTCAGGCACATAACACACGGTGATTCATCCAGTTCTTAAGATCTTAAGTTCATTTACATGCAAAGAATGCCATGGAGAGTTCTGTCTACCACATAGGTCCTAGAAAGCATAACTTAGGTCTTCAGGCTTAGCAGAAAGAGTTTTGTTCGGCCTGAGCCATCTTGCCACTTTGTTTCCTTTGGTTTGTTTGCAATGAGGGTTGAGCCCAAGGCCTCAAGCAGGATGTCACTGTAACACCAGTGAGCTATAGACCTCCAATCCCCACTTACTGTTTGGTTTGGTTTGGTTTGGTTTGGTTTGGTTTGGTTAGGTTTGGTTTGGTTAGGTTTGGTGGTTTTGGTTTTGGTTTTGGGTTTGGGTTTGGCTTTTGAGACAGAGTCTCTCTCCACAGCCTTGGCTGATCTGGAACTCATTATGTTGAGCAGCCTCTGCCTCCTGAGTGCTGGGATTTAAAGGTGTGCGCCACCATGCCCAGATTCATTTTTCATTCCTTATATGTAGCTCTTGTAACAACTCTCATCATTTTTCCTTCTAAAACTATCTTCATTTTCTTTCAACTTCCAAATAATATTTTATATCACATTCATTCATCTATCTATTTTGCGTGTGTGTACATGTATGTATGTGGGAGCTTGTGTGATGTAGCACACATGTGGAGGTCAAAGGGCACTGTATGAGCATTAGTGTTCTGTTTCCACTGGGTGGATCTTGGGAAGGAACCTGGGTTGTCTGGTGTGGTGGCAAGCATCTTTACACAAAGCATCTTTAGCTTTCTAGCCTCCTCCTCATTGGCTATTTATTTCTAGATTGACTTGTCGTTTTTAGGAGTTCTGGGAGTTATTTACATGCTTTGGATACTATAGCCTTACCAGATATATTATGTACAAATATATTTTCTCAAAGTGTTTTAGGCTATCACTTTCATTTCTTCCTCTCATTTTACATGTATATGTGTTCAGTGTGTGCTTGTTGGCGTGCTTGCTTTGGGCTCATGGAAGGTGGGGGTGGGTTGCATCTGGAAGCCTAAAGTTACTGGTAGATGTTTTCCTCAACCACTTCCCACTTCAATTACTGGGGTAGGGTCCCTTATTGAAGCACAGCTCTCCAATTTAGAGTAATCTAATTGGCCAGCTTGCCCCAGGGATCCTGTTTCTGCCTCATTAGTGCTGGGATTAGAGGCAACCACTATACTTGCCCAGCTTTCCGTAAGGGTTCTGGATACCCAAACTCAGGCTCTCCTGTTTGTGTGATAAGGGCTTTATTCACTGAGGCATGGCCTTGGATCCCTCTTCAATATAATGGGAACATTTTGAAGCACAAAGAATTTAATTTCACAATACTACTTATCTACTTCTCATATGGTTCCCTCTCCCCACCCAACCTTGTGCCTGTACATGTGTACACCAAGTGCACGTGTGTGTGTGCTTGTGTGTGTGCCAGTGTTTTTGTGTGTATGTGCCTGTGTGCGTGCATGCACACTTGCTTATGCTTTTATTGTCTAGCTACAAAACGAATGACTAATCCACGGTCATTAGGATTTAAACTTATGCTCTCTCCTAACATTTTCATTATTTTAATTCTCATATTTTCTCTGTTTAGTTCTTTTATGAGCTTAGGTTGTTTTATATTAGGTGAACTTAATTCTTTTGTGCATGTCAATCCATTCAGCCCAGACTGCTTGCAAAGACAAGTCTTACTCCATTGAATTGCTGTAGCACGCTTGTAGAAAAATCAAAGGCCATAGATATGTGTTTCTGAACCCAGTTTCCTCCCATTGGTCCATTTATTTAGGAACTTTTATGATTTAATTCTGTAAAGTTTATTTTCTTTGTCACAGGTGGCTACTGGAATCTCTGATCAATTTGATTAATGGTCAGTTGATGCATACAGGAATTTCCTTTAGTGCAGAAACAAATTTCCCTGTACTTGCAAGGGGCTTTGGTTGTGCATCTTGGGTACATGTCAATGCAGGTGGCAGATCAAAACTGCCTGAGCCTTAGATCCTGCTTGTACAGACCCTCAAGGCCAATCAGAGATGACACATCAGGGCATTCTTGGATCTTTCCAGAACACAGGCATACCATCTTTCTCATGTTCAACTGTATATAGTTCAGAGATGGGTTATATACAGCAAACAAACATTTTTATGTGGACAGATAATCCCATCATTTACCACTGGTCATTTTAGTTCTAAATTCTTTCGCAGCAATAAAAATTAGGTTACATTTTACCCTGACGCATAGTAGCCTAAGACCCTTAAATAAAAATACATAAGTAGGGGCTAGAGAGATGGTTCAGCAGTTCAGAGCATTTGCCTGCTCTTCCAGAGGACTGGGGTTCAATTCCCAGCACCCACATGGCAGCTCACAACTGTAACTAACTCCAGTTCCAGGGGATCTAATACCTTCATACGGACATACATCCAGGAAAAACAACAAATTACATAAAATAAAAATAGATGAATCATTTTTAAAATGTATAAATAAAAGAGAAAGGATGAATTTAAGCCTTAAGCCCGATAATAAAATGTTCAAGTAACAACAATCCTTAAGAAGACACCAATCACAATTCAGTGTTAAATTTAGTCTGAGCCAAATATATTAGCATATCTAAGTGAGAATAGACTGTATGAACATCATGTTTTATCCATGCCTATTCAAATGTTTTTATCCATGCTATTCAAGCCACCGATGCATCTATGATATCACTGGTATTATGGATTTTAAAAAGAAAGGAAATGAATACCCAGGCAGTTTAATCCAAGTAGCAAAATTTAAATATAGTATACAATTACAGACCCACGGCAGAGTTAACAATATTAAGATTTGCAAACCAGATTACATTATGTCACATATTATCTCATTTAGCTCTCCTTTGAAGAATTATTTCAATTTATAAGATGAGAAAATATAATAGATAAAGGAGGTTATGTGACTAGGCCAAATTCACAGAATCTGTGAATAATAAGCAAACAGTGCGCTTTGCATTATATGTGGTTTTCATGGAGTTTTTAGAAAAAGCTCTTTTTAGGTGATTTAAAAAAAACTAATAATCAAATTACAATAAAAAATATTGAAATATGGTGCTTTGAGCGTCCCTCCAAACTCTGAACCCAAATAGCCAGGGTACATTTTCACTTAAATATAACTCATTTGTCTAGAGTTATCTTGAAGGATAACATATGTGCTTATAAGTACTGCAAGTGATTCAAGGCATAAAGAGAAACTCTGTAACTTAGTGTCTCCACATCTTTTATCTTCTTCTCTCATACCAGATCCCTATCATTAACTCTAACCACCACCCTCTACCACCACCAACCCGGCTCCCAACACACACACACACACACACACACACACACACACACACACACACACACAGCTCTGTGCTTAACATGCCTCCTCTAGAGGGGTCACAAATCTTTAAGCTGTATATAGAAACAATGCTTAATACTACTTCAGTGAAAAATCGCAACAAGTATGAGCTGGACAGGGAGACAGTAACCCTTCTCCCCCTGCAGACAAGAAAACTGCTGTCTTCACCCATCTTTCTCATTCTCCAGTCACTTATCTCACCAAAGAGGAAGTCAAAAAGTGAACTCACTGATGCCAAAAGCTGTCCTTTCCGAGATAAAGACAACTTCCTTTGTGGCCATTTCTAACATCTATGTCTCATGTCATTTTTGAATCTAGAAAAGGTGCTGTGTGAAAGCCCACTTAAAAATAAAAAAAAACCTCTCGACTGCCTTCATGGGTCATGGGTCTCCGGATTTCTCTTTGCTTTGCTTCCGATTCACAGCCTGGCTGTTCCTGCACAGCTTGTCACTAGAGCCCTACATGTGGTTCCAAGGATAGAGCAGGGCTCTCTGCCACCTCGCTTACTCTACTCAGCTCTGACTGGCTCCCCTTTTTACAAAGGGCATATAAAGGAGAGTACCCTGAAACCCTCTCTCATATGGTAGCTCTAAATCCCCTGCTTCCACAAACTCGAGCCAAAGTTCCTACCCCATCCCTCCCCTTCTCAGGCAAAGAATAGGTCCCTAACTGGGATCCTCCTTACTGACATACCTTCTCTGCATCTTCTCCCTTTTGTGTCCCTTGGACCATCTCATCTCCCAGTGTCTTCAGTTCTCATATCCTCCTGTTTGGCCATCATGACCCTTTCCAGGCGGATCCACAGCTCTTCCTTCCGCAGATGCTTTCCCTTACCAGACTCCACACTCAGCCAACCTCCTACTTCAGACTATCTCCTCAGATGCCTCCCCCATCAGATTTCCAATTCTTCAGGCAAACTCCTAGTCACACCCACTATTCCCTTCGAGTGTCAGACTGGTGATCTCTGACACTCTTGGGATTCGCGATCCTCTCAAGTGCCTCCTCCATCAGACCAGCTAACCCCCCCAGATACCTCCCCTCTCAGTCCTGATCCCCTCAAGACTGATCCTCCTCCGACCAGATGCCCTCACTCCGAGCCTCCTCCATCGCACCACATTGCCTTAACGTGAGCGTGTGCCGCTCCTCTACCTGCAGCCGTCGGGCAGCACTGATCTTCGTCTGCTGGACGAATGGGTTGGGCACCGGCGGCGGGAAGAAGGACGCCTGGCGAGGTACCATGGGTGGCCGCAGCCCGGCGTCCCCGACGCCCGAACCCGGGACCGTAGCCGCCACAGCGGCCGCCTCGGCGCATCGGTTCATGATGGATCCCGGTGCCCGACCCGAGCAAAGCGGGGACCCGAAGTGAGCGGTCGAATTCACAGCCCCAACCTCAGAACCAGAGACTCCCAGCCCCAGGCGCTGTTCCCGGCTTCTGCGCAGGCGCCAGAGTCACCTAGCCCCTAGCTGCCCCGCCCTCCGGGACGCACCCCGGGCTCGGGCCCCGCCCCCTAGGAACCTGCTTTCCGAACACACCTCTTGGATCCCAATCTAGTAAGTAAGCTTATAAATCCAGGGTGGATTTTGTTTATCTGTGCTCGATTTCCGGCGTGTTTCGTTTCTTGTGTAAACCTATTCATTTAGGGGTGTTTGTAGGTTAGAAAGAAAGCGAGCTAAAACAGTAATTAGCAGCAGGAGTAGACAATGTCCCACTCAAAGCATAGGTTAACATGGAGATGGCTGCCTTTCACAGGAATTGAACTACTTGTATAGAAAAGGCAAAAGCAACTGGCTTCTACTGTGGATGAGGAACCTGACCCAGAAAAGGGAAATGTTTGACGACACACTGAGGAAGTATGAGGCCTGTCTGAACCTGTGTAGGAGAGGGTAGGGGGAGTCCAGGGTTGCCCAGGACCTTGGTCATTTGCTAGTTGGTAGAACTCTGCCGAGCTGCTGTTGAAGAATGGAGAGACACTGAACCACTCATCGCTGGCTACCTCTCCTCCCAGCAGGCGGGGGGGGGGGGGGGGAGGGGCTGGGGAGGATGAGAAGTACCATCCAGGCCCTAAGACTGCTTCATGTCCGTATTTACCCACTATGATATCCCAAAAATCTTCCTGCTGCATCAGGTAGTTGTGAGACCTTGGGCTACTGACTTGAACTTCTCTGAGTTAGTTGCCTTCTCTAGGAGTGGGAGGGTAACTGCTACCTCACAGGGCTGTATAGTAAGGATTAAATGATGCAGTGTGATGCACATAGCAAAGCACTGAGGAGCTGGTATGGTGGGGAACAACTGAATTCTCTCTGAATGTGTAACCAAGAACCTTATAAACAACGATATGCTTCTGCCTAGAGACTCTAGGAATAGCCTGTGTCTTGCAAGGAGCTTCGGGAATCAGAACTAGTAGGCTGGACACAGGAAAACGGTGATTTCAGGCCCACTGAGATCTCTCCCAGGAATAGGGTCCATGCCTCACTCCATTACCTCTAGTCCTATCAGAGAAGACTCAAAGCAATAGACTTCCAACCTATCTGATCTAGTAGAGACTTCTGAAACACACACACACACACACACACACACACACACACACACAAAGTAGCTTTTGGATTTCATTGACAAATCTCTATGTGGGAGGTCGGGGAAGGGGGTGGACTACAGGTAGAAGAAGCTCCCACATTTATTGTGGGCTATGTTTAGAAAAGCAAGCTCAACATCCCCCTCAAAGTGTGTTTCCTTGGTTTTCGGGGTGACGGAAGCTGCTGCTGCTGTCTGTGGTCTGTGGCGGCGGCAGCTCTGGGCTTATGTTCGTCATCATTTAGCTCCAGCTCAAATTTTGTTTCTAATGGCTGGCTCTCTGATCCCGCGGGAAGTCTGCCCAGGTGATCCTTTAAAGGTCCCTGGAAGAGGAGCAGGTGTGGCTGCGGGGGCTGTCTTTCTTGGAAACTGAACTGCTATTTAGAAAAGGCAAAAGCAGCTGGCTCCCCCACCCCCACCCCCCGGAGATGAGGAACCTGACCCAGGGAAGGGAAATGATTGATGCATAGGATCCGCTCTCAGCGGACAAGAAACAAACAAAAAGGGAAAGCAAACCTCCAACAGACCCCATACCTAGAGCAAGGGAATTGCTGCTGCATGCGTGCATCCCAGTTCTTCCTCAAGAAGACCAAAACCACCTCTGTGTCTAGGCTTTTCCCCCCGTGTAGATCAGGCACACAAGCCTACTCACTCTGAGGTTCTTAGTCTAGCACCTCTGACCTTTCCAGCATGAGATTTGCTTTTTTAAGCACCCACCCCCACCCCCACCACCATCACTGCCGCCGCCTGTGAACTCCTAAAACAGAGTCAAACACTGTCACTCAATGGGTGTCTTTATTTATACTTGTTTGCCATTTCCCATGGGGAACTGTTAAAGGGAGAAGCAAGAAGGCTGAGAAGGAAGCCACTGACTTGGTTCTCCTCCATCCAGTGGAGGAAGTGACTGGGCATGATCTGCACAGAGTGGGAAGGGGAACCATCACTAGGTGGGCTGAGATGCATCATGCAGTGATGTCAGACAACCCGAGTCCTTTAGGCAGAAAATACAGTGGAGTGAAAAACTGGAAAGGTTGAAGGAAACGAGCGAAGGACAAAACAAAAGCAAACAGTTAAAGTGGTGCAGGTGTCCGGGCAGCCCAAAGGGTGAAACCAGGTGTCTCTAATTTCCACCTTGGCACACCGATATCCCACTGCCCCATGCCAGGCTGTTGGGCCACCAGTGCCCTCCTAAGCCAGTCTCTGTTGACTCTGAGAGTGCAGAAAGCCATAAAAATGACATAGATGTTGAAGAACCAGAAGTGTGGAGCACCAGGGCAGCCCAGAGAAGGGCTACATTGCAAATATCCCAGCATCCCCTAGGGTGGGCAGGAAGGAGAAGCAGCACCTGGGAGGGTACAGTCAGCACCTTTCTTTGGGCACAAAAAGAAGCCACCCTCTTAAATCTGAAATCACCAGGTGAAGGAGAAGGCTGGTTAACTACAGAGCGGAAGACAGAGCCGCCAGGCCACTTCACATCCTTCCTTCACCAGTGTCCTGGGCCTGGTGTGCAGCAATAAAGATGACAAGGCCCCTGGGAACAGGGCCAGCTCAGCAGCCCAGCCAGTCTGATTTGATGCTTCCAAACTTCACACTTTTCAGACTTTGGTTTTCCAGCTTCAGGTAATAAGCACCCTTGAAGAAGTAGCTGTGACCTGAGAGAGAGAGAAGGAAAAGAAACTGGACCCACTCTGACCTTACGTGATACTCGGGAGGTCCCTGGGAGCTGGTAAGTCTGCCTGGCATAGGGAAACAGCTTTTCAACCAGGGATGCCCCTCTGGGTTGGAGGAAGAGGAATGGCTAGGAAGTCAGGTCTCTTAGTAGCTGTGCCTCTAAGCCAGGGATCAGTGCACCAACTTCTTAGAGCAGTGGTTCTCAACCTGTGGGCCCTTACCCTTTAATACAGTTTCTCATGTGCTGAACCCTCTCCAGCCATAAAATTATTTCATTGCTATATCATAAATGTAACTTTGCTACTGATAGAATCATAATGTAAATATCTTTTTTCCAATGGTCTTAGGCAACCCCTGTGAAAGGGTCATTTGATTCCCTAGAGGGGTCACAATCTACAGGTTGAAAACTACTGACTTAGAACTTGTTATGAGGGGCTGGTGAGATGGCTCAGTGGGTAAGAGCACTGACTGCTCTTCCAAAGGTCCTGAGTTCAAATCCCAGCAACTACATGGTGGCTCACAACCATCTGTAATCAGATCTGACGCCCTCTTCTGGTGTGTCTGAAGACAGCTACAGTGTACTTATGTATAATAAATAAATAAATCTTTTAAAAAACCAATTTGTTATGAGATTAAGTTACACTATATTTGCTACTGGTGACAACAGCACCTTTCTGAGCACAAGCCAAACACATCAGGGGATGGAGAGCAGAAGGCCCATATTTAAATATAAATAAATGTAAGTATGAATATGACTCTAAAGATAAATATTTGCTTCCCTTTGCCTTTAATTCTGAGTGAGTTGCCAAGATGTCAACACATCTGGCAATAGTGTATGAAAATGCAGATGTCTGGCTTCTCTTTAAATCTCTAAAATAAATAAAATTACCAGACCCTACCCTTTCAGGTCAGCAGTCAGTAGAGGCTAAGGAATGACCCTTCACTGTCAGTGAATCACTTGCCTCTGGTTTCTTACAACTCTCTCTCTCTCTCTCTCTCTCTCTCTCTCTCTCTCTCTCTCTCTCTCTCTCTTTCTCTCTCTCTTCCTCTTCCCAAATACACACAGTCACACAATAAGGTCCCTCCATGTAACTACTCATCAGCTCCCCCACCACACACACACTCAGGCTCCACCCACACTCACACACAGTCACACAACAATCATGCCCCTCCATGAGCACATATTCAGCCCTCCCACACACACACATTCAGGCACACACACACACACACACACACACACACACACACACACACATACACACTCAGGCACACACATACACTCAAGCACATACACACACACTCAGGCATACACACAAACTCTTACATACACTCAGCCGCCCACAAATACACTCACACAGACCCACCCACACACTCATACTCACTTAGCCACATATACACATAAACTCTCACACACATACTCAGTGCCCCACACACTTAGCCCACATGCACACTCAGGTACACATACACACAAACACACACACTCAGGTCTATACACATGCACACACAAACACTCAGATCCACACATGCACACTCATAAATAGGCACACACATGTACACACCCACCCACATATACACTCATATACTCACACACACATACACTCAGGTCCACACTCATACTTACACACATGTACAAAATTCATGTGCTCAGTAACACACACTTACATGTGTGCATAGTCAGACCCACACTCAGACACATGCACAGAAACATGCACACTTTCATTCACACACACACACACACACACACACACTTACACATACACACACACATATACATATTTCTTTTCTACTGTTTTCCCTCCTTATCTCTAGTGGCTCTGGAATGTGTGAATTCCTCCAAACATGAATGACCCTGTCTACTTCATTTGAAACCCTAGCTTACATTTGACAGCAGTCCTTAATGGAGCATTTGATTATACATGGCTTTCTTTCTTCACTTCCCATGGAAGCTCAGGGATATGAGCTTTGCAGATGGTAAGAGCACCCACACACCACACCACATACACACACACACACACACACACACACACACACCTTTGTGGTACTGAATTAAAACCTCCTCTAATAAGCCATGAAAGCCAAACTGACTTCATTTCCATGATCCTAGAGAGTCACAGAAGCCTCCCTGGGAATATGGTTTTCAAATTCCAATTACTGTCCTGTGCTGACGCTGCAAAGAAGCAAGCAGCTGAGTGGGGGGGGTCACTGCTGCAGGAGTGACAGAGCATGACAAAGTTTGCCTTGTCTTGAGTGTAGCCCTGCTTCTGATGGGAGGTGCTTAAAAGGCCTCCTGAGAAACCCGATACAGCCTGGCTCAACCCCCAGAATGAATTTAGGGCACCAGGCCATATTCCTGGTCCCTGGAGGCCTCCCAGCCCTCCCCTTCTGGGGCTCCAGGCTCTGCAGCTGTAAGGGCCCTTCTAGGTCTTACAGCCTGGAGCTTGGCGGGGGCAGCAAGGGTCAGGGGACTGGCTGCCTTCCCAGCGCTGAGCTGAAGGGACTGGTTTGTTTTCTGGGACTGCCCTGCAGAAGTGTGTGCCAAAGAGGAGCTGTTTTCTGGCTCAGGTCAGGCAATCCTGGACCGCTAACAGAGGCCTGGGTAGCTCACCACCACCCTGCAGGTCCACAACTGCATCCAGGTTATCAGGGATGGCATTCCAGGAGTCTGCGATGAGCTTAGGGAAACCAGGGTCCATTTTCTTCTTCACTTCATTGTATCTAGGAAAGAGACAGGGAGACTTAGATGGCTTCTGTAGAGGCCAATCCCCTGCCCACCCCCCTCACCGATGGCAGGGAATGGGTCCAGGGAATGAGCCGTGGCCCTTCAAAGGGGAAGTAGGCAGCAATGTGAGCGTCAGACCTGGGTTTGAATCCCTCACTACTACCTCCTCATTGAATGGCTTGAGACAGTCCCTAAAAGCAACAGCCAGTGTGACTGCCACCAAGAAGCACAAGCTTGCATTTCTTCCATGTCTGGTATTCAGCAGGATTAGGGAAGTGATCATTCTTTCTTTTTTTCTTTTCTTTTCTTTTTTTTTTTTTTTTTTTTTTTTAGACAGGGTTTCGCTGTGTAGCTCTGGCTATCCTGGAACTCACTCGGCAGATCAGGCCTGGCCTCAAACTCAGAAATCAGAAATCTGCCTGCCTCTGCTTCCCAAGTGCTGGGATTAAAGATGTACGCCACCTCTGCCAGGTGTGATCATTCTTTCAAGGCCTTTTTTTTTTTTTTTTTTTTTCATTTAATTTGTCATATGTTTGGGTGTATGTCTGTGTGTCGTGTGAATAAGTGTCCTCAAAAGCCAGAAGAGGGAGTCAGTTCCTCTAGAACAAGAGTTATGTAGAGATGGTTATGAACTGTATGGGTACTGGGAATTAAACCCAGCACTTGGAGAACAGCAGATAGCGCTGTTGACTGCTGAGCCACGTCTCAAGCCCCTCCCTAGCAACCTTTGACGCCCCACTGCAGTCCTAGGACCAGTGAACCAGACCCATAACCCTTCCATTGTGTGGTTTGAACAAATTGCTGCTTCTTCATCTGTCAAGCGGTGGATCACAAGCCATGTCTGGGAGTTAACCGTGGCTCAGAGAGAGTGAGGTTAAAATGCCATGTGGTGGGTGTAAGCTCAAGGCCATGAGTCACCGGGCAGACTGAGTGCCATGCAGTCCCAGCCAGAGCTGTCAGGGTACATGTTCTACCAGGCCCTGAATTTCATCCAGGTAAACACCTTAAGCATTAGGAAATCCTTCTCCTTGCTCTTGTTTGAAGTTTCTTGGAGCACTTTTAAATTGCTGCTGTCCTTTTCTTCCCTTCTTTTTCCCTGTCTTCCTCCCAACATACTAGCTATATTTACTATAGAGACGTAACACTACACAAGCTAATGTGCCCCCACTGTGTGCCTGTGGCTATCTCAGTAAACAAGGTCAAAGGTGGAAATTTCTAAGCAGATCCTTTTAGGTACCATTCTAGGGATGGCCAAGCTTGCTTTCCTCCACACAGCATCCTGGATGGCCCTCCTTTTCCCCAGCAGCAGCCCTACCACCTCCATCAGGGGTTCCAACCAAAGCCTATCCCATGTCTGTCTTTTCTAGGGGGTTCCCTTGCAACCTGTCACCCCATGAACTGTCAGAAAAGCCTTCACAACTGTAACTTCATCTGAATACAATTTCTTGGAAAAGCTGTTTCTTCGTGGCCCGGGGTTACCAAAACCAAGTCCCCCTAGCTCAAAATCCCCCCCCACCCCACCCCCCCCCCCCCCGTCGTCCCCCATCTGCATGACCTCTACTGAGCCCCCCACTGTAAATCCCTGAAATTACAATGGTACAGAGATGTGAGCCCCAAGCCTCAAGGATTCCTTCCCCCCCCCCTCCAGCCCAGAGAGAGGGCAGGAATCAACCCCCACCCACTGTATAGGTGAGGGTCAGAGAAATGAACTAGCTTGCTTCCAAAAATTTCTTTTCATCCAGGAAGACTACAGTGCCATGTCAGGAGAGGTGTCCCTTCCTACTGTCTACAGATGTAGAGGGTGAAATACAGAGTGTCAGACATTTGTGTCTTAGGTTTTCCACGGGTGTCTTTGACTTACTTCTGCTTTAGTATCCTTGGTCCAAAAAAAAAAAATGGCGCTCATAACAATATCTACCTTAAATGAGAAATCAATCCAGAGGATATGCAGAGCTTCTATCTGGAGTAAGACTCAGGTTTGGAACGAGAGTTGCCAAGATTAGATGCAGACGTTTTTTTGAGCCTCTTTGCACCATAAGGTCCAGGAGGACAATGAAGAACTACATCTGAGCCTCTGCCTCACCAGCACCTAACTTTACAAAGCACATAAGGGATACTGAATGCATCTCTGTGGTTTCAGTGGGGACTTCAGAAAGCAACAGCTGGCCTGCTGGGGACAACTGCTCACCCTAGTCTCTGTCTCTGTCTCTGTCTTTATCTCTGTCTCTTTCCCCCTCTCCTCTTTCCCTTCCCCCTCCCCCTCNCCCCTCCTCTCTCCCTCTCCCTCTCCCTCTCCCTCTCCCCCCCCTCCTGCAACCATGGCCCATGAAAGTGTCTCAAACTCTGTGTCACCTCTCCTGGGACAGATCTGTCTCTTTTGTATGCACAGTCCAGAACCTGAGATCAACCCTTTCTAGTCCGGCCCCTTTACCAAAGGCTCATGGAGCGCCCTCAGCAGAGGACAGTATCCTTTCTGGCATCTAGAATTAGAGGCCTTATCAAGGAAAAAGATGAAAAGACACCAGCAAGACATTTCAGGGCCTGTGAGTCTGTGTATGCATGCACACCCCTGCTCACACAGGACATGCCTGTTCTTGCATGTGTATACACATAGAGTGTGTAGGAGGGGTTCTGTGGGCGTACTTCCCAGGCATTGCAGACGAATCACCTAGGGTTTATAGGATTCTGAGATTCCTGAATCACGTGTCTGTGACTGTCCATCTCTCCCTCCTTCCACACTTTGGTTTGAAAGATTCAGAGTGCCTGGGATGCCATTCGAAGTACGTGGGCATGCCAGCGGGGTGTTCCGGCGCCCATGTGCCGAGGTCAGCTCAGTGGTTTCCTGACAGACTGTTTTTCTTCTTGAGGCTTGAGATACCAATCAGCTTAGGTTGCTAAGTATCTCAGCAGTGCGTCCAGAATTCCACCCTGCCATGGGCAGCCCCGGGACCTAAGCAGCTTCTGAATCAGGCCAGTTGCTGGTGGGGTGAGGGGAAGAGAAGGGGGAGGAGACAGAGGCCCTGGATTGTTTGTTCAGGGACGCCAGACAAAGTGTGGGAGTTCCATTAGTAGTTCCTGGGAAAGGCTTGAATACAGTGACAGCCACAGAAGGTGGGATGGGGGCTGGGGGGTGGAGGGGTGCTATGGAACTCTAGTCCACTCACTGATCAAATGACCCAGAGAGCACAGTGAAGGCAGTGCTGGGGAGAATAAAGGAAAAGCATCTTTAGGCTTATCTCCCGGGCCAGCACACTTACATGTAAGTGGGACGGACAACTGAGTTCTTTAGTTTCTTTAGGTCTCAGTCGTGAAGGATTGTAAGCACACTCCTGGGTTTAAGCTATGCCCACAGATACTGCTTTCTCTGGCCCCTCATCCTCACCTTTGCCTCTCAGTGCTAGAGCCGCCTTTTCAGAGGATTTGGAGCAGAGCCACCTGCTTCTTAACTGTTCCCCCTGCCAGTCTGCACCACTGGCCAGGCTTGCCGCAGACACGCAGACATGGGGGAGGGTGCCTGCTACTGATGTGGGTGTGGGGGATGCCTGCAGTCAAGAGGGAGTGTGCCTGCTGCAGACATGGGGGAGGCTGTCTGTGGCTTCCCAGGGCCTGGTTGGATGCTGTCTTCTTCATTTCCCTCTGCTCCCTTACCTTCACCTTCCCTCCCTCGGTTTCCAGGGCACTGGAGGACAAAGACACTCTCCAGGGCCAGAATGGCAGGACTCAAAGCCCAGTTGTCACTCCATGGCTCTGTGGGAACTGAAGCTAGTTTTTAAGCCCTTGCAACTGTTTCCTGCCAGTGAAAAGTTGGAAGAACTATGACTTGTACTACACTGGGCCTTCCGATTAGCATCTGGCATACACCCGCAACAATAGCAGCTATTATCTGTAACTATGTTACCAGCTCTTCTGCATTGCCCCAACAGGCAACTCTAGACTAGTTGTCTTCCTGCCCAATCAGAGGCAGCTGAAAAGGGAAAGGAAATTCAGGCAAGAATTAACCTAACAATATTACAAAGAAAGTACATCCTGACTCCCCTTGGAGGGCCTGTTCCCCAGCAGGCTGGGGACCAGGGAGGAGACATCCACCCACACTGTGTATATCAAACCACAGAGTGTCTTTCCGCATGAAACTAGCCATGTCGCCATTGTACCTGGGACCCCCTTACCTCCAGAACTTGTCTCCTGCAAAGATGTATGTCTTCTTGTTCTTACTCCAGTTAAAGGCAGCATCTACTTGCTGGACATCAGGGGGCAACCCCAGGCTGGTCAGTGGCTTGGGGTATCCACGCTCCAGAGTGCTGGCAGAATAAACCCAGTACTCATTCCCTAAAGGAAGGGACAGAAGATGAACTGGTGGCTGTCGGGAAATACCTCGGGCCAACCTGCGCCTCCTGTCATCTCTCTGACAGAGGAGCCTGCTGGGTCTTTCTCAGCTGGGTGTGACCTTCTGCTCAGATCCCAGTTTTGAACCTAGAAGCAGGCCTTGAGCACAGGATCGTGTTTTATTTCACTTTCTTTTGAGATGAGCTCAGGTAACCCAGGCTGGCCTTGAACTTCTCATCATCCTACCTCACTCTCCTGAGTGCTAGGATTACAAGGAGGCAGACTCCCCCACCCCTGACTTCTATAGGGCTGAGAACTGAACCCCAGGGCTTTGTGCCTGCTAGGCAAGTATTCTACCAACTGAATTGCACTCACCCCACCCCCAACTCATGTGCACAGGGTTTTATAAATTGGTGGTGAAAGGTGATGGTCAAGGGAGGTGATGTGGAAGAGAAGCAGCCAATGCACATGTCATAGGGAGCACAAGAAGCCCCTCTTTCCCACCTGGACGAAGTGCCCTGAGAGCCGAAGCTCACTTGGCCAGGCCCTATGGTCACCAAAGGATGGAGATGAACGCTGTCCGAACATGAGACAGTAAGTTAGCTGAGCCTTCAAGGCTAGCCTGGGCTACACAGCAAATGCAAAGGCCAGCCTGAGTTGTCTGATAAAACCCTGTCTCAGAACAAAGATAAAAGTAACAAGCCTAATTAAGTGATGCTTCTTTGGAGTCTAGACACCACGTGATGCTTCTTCGGAGTCTAGACACCTTGTATAAAACTGTTTGTTTGTATCCAGGTTTCAGACACCACCCTCTATTCAAATCAATACATGTTTAAACAAAGTACTTTATGTTAAACAGGAGGCACCACTGGGGGCTGAAGAAATGGTTTGGCCACTGAGAATGCTTCTTACTCTTCTAAAAGACTGGAGTTAGATTCCCAGTACCCACAGGAGTGGCTTACAACCTCTGCCCCCAGGTACTTGCCTTGAGTTCCTGCCCTGACTTCCCTGGATGGTGGGATGTAAGATAAAATATACCCTTCCTTTCCCAAGTTACTTTCAGCCATGGTGCTTTATCAAAGCTATAGAAACTCTAAGACATGCTTGTAACTCCCAGTTCCAGGGGGAATCGATGCCTCTAGCCTCTGTGAACACCTTCACTCATGTCCACACCCCAACACACATCCATCCATACATGCATGCACCTGTGTGTGTGTGTGTGTGTGTGTGTGTGTGTGTGTGTGTGTGTGTAATGTTTTAAAATTTTTTGGGTTAGGGATGTAGCTTGGTTAGTTGAATATTTGCGTAGCATGTGTAAGGCTCTGAGTTCCACCCACAGCATCAAATTAAACCAGGTGTGATGGCAGAAGCTTGATCCTAACACTGGAGAGGAGGCAGGAGGATCATAACTTAAAGGTCATCCTTGGCTACACTGAAAGTTTAAAGCCAGTCTGGATTGCATGAGACCCTACCTGTCTTAATACACATACACACACACACACACACACACACACACAGAGAGAGAGAGAGAGAGAGAGAGAGAGAGAGAGAGAGTCTGGTTCACATACTCAGACATATACACATATACATACACATAGAAACAGAGACAGACAGACAGACTNGAGAGAGAGTCTGGTTCACATACTCAGACATATACACATATACATACACATAGAAACAGAGACAGACAGACAGACTCAGAGAGAGAGAGAGAGAGAGAGAGAGAGAGAGAGAGAGAGAGAGAGAGTCTGGTTCACATACTCAGACATATACACATATACATACACACAGAAACAGAGACAGACAGACAGACACACACACACAATTAAAGGTCTAACTAAGGTAGCTACTGACTAAGCCCTGGAAAGTTGTTAGGGAAATATCAGCACTGAAAGGATGTTCTGTTTTCTTCCAGGAAAGGAAACAATGATCAACACAGAGCCCAGAGAAGACATGATTGTCCTAGGGGTGGGGCTGGTGGATGCTGGGTGTCTAGACCAACCTCCCAGATAAATCTAAAGTGTGTTGGCTAGATTTTGTTTTTTTCTTTCTTTTTTTTTTTTCTTTTATCAACTTGACACAAGCTAGAGTTATCTGAGAATGGGGACTCAATTGCAAAAATAAAATACCTCAATAAAATTGCCCTCTAGGCAAACCTGTGGGGCATTTTCTTAATCAGTGATCAATGTGGGAGGCCTCAGCCCACTGTGGGTGATGCCACTTCTGAGCAGGTGGTCCTGGAGTGCATAAGAAAGCAGGTCGAGCAAGCAATGGGGAGCAAGCCAGTGTTCAGTGCTCATCTATGGCTTCTGCTTCAGTTCCTGCCTTGAGTTCCTGCATACACCTGTAGGCTGGAATAAGCCCTTGCCTCCTCAAGTTACTTTTGAACCTGGTGTTTTAGCACAATAGAAACCCTAACAAAGATACTGTGCTTTGGGAAATGATGTTGAGACAGATCCTTAAGGGAGCTACAGTACCTGCAGGTGCCTGGGAACTGTGGTTTGGTAGAGGAGTGGATCCAGTTAAACAGGAACTGAGGGCCAGTGAGACCCTCCTACATACCTGCGAAGAACACAGCCTTCTCCTCCTGTGGGGCCTCATACACGGCATCAATCTTTTCTGGGAGCTCAGGCCAGAATGTGGCCACCAGCAAGGGACCTGTGGGCTTGTCACGTGGTGTCACTGTCCGCCAAATAAACCTGGGAACAGGAATGGGCCACAGACTGTCACACCTTTCATGGCTCTGTGGCTCTAACCAGAAAACCAACTCAGAAACTTGGTAGAATGGCGGAAGGAGGCAAGGTCAAAAGAAGGTTGGAGAGAGACACTGGGGAATAGGAGGGACATTGCTCTGCAAGGTGCCAGGGCTGGGAAGCCACTGTTTGCTCTTGCCCCCACCTCCTCCAGGAAGCTGCCCTGGACTGCCTCTGTTTCCCATGTTTCCTTCCTCAGTGACTCTCAACACCAGCACTGAGTGCCTGGAGTGGTTGTTGTTTACCTCATCTGTCCTATTTGATGAGAAGCCAGCTGAGACAGCAACTGACAGTACTTCAGAGCATTTTCAGAATGTAAATGGACCGATCTCCGTGCTTTGGCTACATTTACCAGGGGCATACAAAGCACCAAGCACTTTTATGAATGAACCTTGTAAAATGTAACACTCATAACTGCTTAACGTGAGCTTGATGATCTGCCCAGCATCTCTCACTCGATCCTCCTTCTCTCAGCTCCATATGCATAATCATCCTTCAGCACGGGGAGCCCCTGATGCCCATGAGCTCATCCTCATCCTAGGAATTGATCCCAGGGGTCATCAACCTTTCAACATTGTAACAGGACTTGCCATTGAGTTACAAAGACAAAAGCTATCATCAGCTGCCCTTGGCCTTGAGTATGGGTTGGTCACGAGTAAGCCACTGATCTCAAATTGCAATCCTCAGCCACAGCAGCCCCAGCAGCCCCAGCAGCACCTGGGCTTGCTATGGAAACGTGAACCTGACATCTGCAGAGCAGAATTCTCTGGCTTATGATTGAGGCTCTGTTTGAGCAAGCCTTCTGGGTGACTCTGTTTGCCAAAGTTGGTTAACTTAACATTTTCTTGCTATGTGTATTACATCAGCATGACAAGATTGAACAGATAGACTAGTGTCTCACCTCTAGACCTTCCCCCTCCTTTCTCCCTCCCTCCCTCCCTCTCTCTCCAGCCATTGGAGTCATCTTGGAACTCAATCATGGCATACAGGTAATGCAGTGGTGTCAATGGACAACGACCCTTCTTTGCCCCTTAAAGCAGCTTTATCCCTTGACTTTATACCATGAGAGACCAACTTTTCTTCCACTATTTAATCTGGTGCAAGAGAGAGTGGTTACTTGAAACAACACACACAAGGCAGGGACATGATCCTCATTTGCCAACGACACTCGGATAGATTATGATAGTGCCTGGATTTGAGTCCATATCTAATGCCAGAATCCATATTCAAGGATCCTGTAGTACAGCCCTATTGAGCTGGCCTGTTTAATTATTTACAGGTCAATTCAACGACTCCACTGAACATACATTTAGGTCCTTCTGATAGAACGTGTGATACAGTGTCAGAACCACCCTTGGCCTGAGCCTTGGCTCAGAGCTGTTTCTGAGATTCCCACATCTGACAGCTTTATACATGATCAGTTTCCACAGAAGCAAGTGCTGCAAGCTGGGGACCTTGCTGGAGAGTAGAATCCCTACTGACCTCTTCCCCCTCTTCTACAAGGTACAGCAGGACACCAGTAGCGCCACAATCACTAAAACTGGGTCAGGCACTAAGACCTAACTGTATCTGACTTACTGCCTTTTGAGTCTCATTTCTCATTCTATCTTCTTGTTATCACCTACAAAGTACACAGACTCTGGGAAAGGCAGAGCCTTTGTGTCCCACACCTGCTCCTGTGTCTGAAGAAAAGCCCTTGGTGGGACAGAAGGAAGATATTCCCTGGATATCTTTTAGCCTCAGTAGATTCTCTAAACCACACTGTATACTTCAGGAACTTTTACCTCTGTCTCAGATGTATGTTTCCTAACCTGGCACTCCTATCACGAGAATCACCTCCATTCTAGGAAGTATGGGCACTTCTTCTGAGAAAAGTGATGTGATATTAACTCCTGGTATACACTTTTCCCTTTCGTAACTATCATGGAAACCCTTCAAGGCAACCGTCACAATAGATGCTAAATTATGATTTATTAAGATGGCAGCTAATGATGCTGGCATTGTTCTAAGCACTAAACTCATCTAATCCTTGTATTTGCTCTATTTGATAGGGTAAAATATCAGCCCCATCTTAAAAATGGGCAAGCTGAGGTCCAATGGAAACAGTGAACCTGCCGGTGATCATACAACCTGTAGAGAACTCGTGTAGTTTTCTACTTCCACCGCCCATTTTTCTAACCATTATACTCCATGAATGGATGAGTGGATAACTGGATTAATGTATGGAAAGGTAATAGAGAATAGAAGGACAGTGATGCTTGATAAATGGATCAATTGATCAAAAGATACATACATGCATATGTACATATATACCAGATTAATAGATTGAGGTAGGTCTAACTAGATGGATAGACGATGAACAGATAGATGGATGAATGGACTTTTTTTTAATGAATGGACTTTTTAATGAGGTGCTATTTCTCATATTTCTCATATCCCAGGGGATTAGGGTGACACTCAACCATTTGTCATTACCAGGGCCTCATAGAATGAAGGAAATAATCTCTCCACCTCTCCTCACTTGCTATCTATACAGACATCAATTTGGCCACTTGAGATCAATAGCATTCTGGGAGAAGACCAATGGAAGACAGTAATTCCCCTACATTCTTCTCTCTGTCCTACTTTAGAATCATGTCTATATGTGCCTTGCTATATGATAACACAGTCTGTCTTCTAGAGGCTGGGCTGGAATGGACTGGGGCGCCCAGCTTAGTAATGTTCTTTGATTTCACTGGTAGAAGATTCTCAGATACTGCATAGATGAAATCTCTCAGTGTGCAAGTATGGTTTGATTTAGCCTCTTACACCTTGACATTTACCACAAGTATCAACAAACTATGGGAGAATGAGTGGCATGTAGAATATATCAAACCTGCTGATTCAAAGGCTTAGACATCTGATAGACCCAGAATTCAAGAGAGCCACTTGTATTGTAAGCCATCAAGATCTGTGGGTTGTGAGACACAAGCGTAAACTGCTTACTGCAGGTCATTCTGTGAAGCCCCAGGAGCCCTCCACAGCAGTGGGGGCACAAGAACAATGGGAAAGGACAGAGGCTAGAGGGTAAGAAAGACAAAAGCAATCTCACTCACCGGTCCTTGAAGAAGAAGATCTCACCACGGATCTGAGCGATGCCATCAAAGACAATGTCCTGTTTGCAGATCTCCGGAGTGACAGGTCCCAGTGTAGGTGTGGGGCCAGTACCAGTGTCAGTATCAGCATCGGGGGAGGGCCCTGGAGAATGGGGAGACACCTGACCTAGACTCTCCCCAGCAACAAGGCTTCTCATCACCAGGCTCAGCCCCAGTACAGCTCACTTAACCTGCTAAGGCTACAAAAAAAAAGAACAGTCTACCCAGTGCAGCCTGAGCTTACAGACGCTTGACTCTTGTGTGGTCTCTTACTTTAAGAACAGAGAAGGCTGGCTGGTGCCAGTAGAGGTGTGGCACTTTCTTAAGGATATGCTTTTGTACTCCTCAGGCTGAGCAACAGTGGAGTCCAGGGAGGTGAACTGTTGCATCATTTCAGCCGGCATGTAGCCTTAGCAGGGACGGCAATGTCACACATCACTGTCTGCATCTCTGGTTCTTTCCCAAGTTCAGAGTCCGTGGGCTTCCCCATCCAGGATCCACTTTCACCACTTGCCTGGTCCAGGAACCACTAGGACTATTATATAATTGATTTCTTTTTTAAGAAATTGACTGGCTGCTTTTTAGCCTCTAACCTCACTGAAAGCGCAGACAATAGCACACCATCATTGGTGGCAGGAAGCAGTTGTTATGTTTCTATGGCAAAATGAAACATGAGCATCTTACAAGAACTAGTAACACCCATTTCATGCTAGAGAAAATCCTGCCCTGTAGGCAGCTCCCTCTTCTGGATCCTAAACCCTACCTGACTGCTGAGACCTAGTTGATATTGGGCCAGACAGAATGCCTTTCTTAGCCTCAGTTCATATACCTAGCACATGGAAATGGGGAACCAAGAGAGGCATGGATAACTAGAGGCTAGAAAGGGCAGGTTTGTCTCAGCAGCCCTTTCGAGCATTACTCCAAAGCCCGAGGACCAGGCACAAGCTATGCCCCCTGATGATGTCCCTGACCATTCTGACTAGATGAGGTCTGGCATTTTCCACCCCCCGTGTCTTCCCACCCAGGCTGTGGAATCCTCGCAGACGCCTCTACCCTCAGAGGCCCACAGGCTGTGGCTTACCATAGAGCTCCTGGATCCCCTTGATGTCATCATGGGATAATCGGAAGTTCTTGGTGTAGGTGTAGATAGGGGCCATCAGAGCGCCAGGGTCCTGAGAGTGTTCCAGCCCCATGGCATGGCCGAACTCATGGGCTGCCACAAGGAATAGGCTATATCCTGAGTGCCAAAGTAGGGACATGAGGTGGAATTCAAGTGAGAAATAAGACGGGCATCAAGACTTGCTTCATAGGAAGGAGATTTGGGGGAGGACAACCCCAGGGTAAGGCTAAAAGTTCTAGAAGTGGCACGTATTGGTTTTCCCTTGTGCAGAGAGTGCTGTTGCTTTTGAGTAGGCCAGGCAGCATCCTCTTGCCTTTTCCCAATGATGGTTGCATGTGGTACAAAGGAGAGAGAAAGGGGTATCTGCTTCAAGTCCCGTCTGTGAAAAACCATGCTTTCTAGCCCTTTGGGAGAGTTGACACTAAACCTGCTGCTCAGGATCTCAAAGAAGAAGAGCGAGAGGGAGACTCTGGACTCAGGGTTTCACCATTTCTTCCCAGGGAAGGGAGTAAAAACCACTCCCCTGGGAATGTGGCTTGATGATATAACATTCGCCTAGTGTATGCCAGCAAATCCAGTCCCATGGGGAAACTGAAACAAAACATATTCATGCCTGTATGGCTTGCTCAGGCTTGGCCACGGAGAGCAGGCAAATCATTTGCCACACCCTCCGTGCTGTGACTCAATTATTCCACAGGCCCCACTACAATAATAATAATAATAATAATAATAATAATAATAATAATAATAATAATAATAATAATAATAATGTGATAATGATAATAATAGTATAAAATAAAATTCTGTCCCTGCTTACCTAGGACATGTGATCTTATTTGCAGGTATCACCAAAATGGAAGTCAGAGCCAAGAATATTGTTATAGATCTAACTATAATTCCAGTGCTTGACATGCTGAAGTAGGAAGATTGTGAGCTTGAGACTAATCTGGGCTGCAGAGTGAAACTCTTGTCTCAAGCAAATGAATCAGTTAAAATGCTACCCACATTGCAGTCAACAAGCTCTTAACCCACTGAGGATTACAACCTCATAGGAAAAGAGACAAAGGGACTGATATGGACCAGAGAGTGACATATAATGACTGAAGCAGGTAATGAAGTGATACAGGCATGGGGAGTGAGGTTGGGGAGAGGCACTTTGGTTGTAAACCTCCAGCCTTCTAACTAGGGGAAGAATCAGTTTATGTTGTCCCAAGCCACCAGTATATTATGCTTTGTACATGGCAGCCTGAGTGGCCACAAACTTCACATGGATGGAGATCCCACTATAGGCAAAAGCTGCACCAAGCAGGGGTGTCAGCCTATCTCCTAGGACAGCATTTGACGGGCAAGACAAATTCCTAAGAAAACCTCATTTGGCCAGCTGTTGGTATTCACCAAGGTACACCTCAATACAAGAGAAAAGCAATCGTCACAGAAGGAAAGAGTGTCCGGGTGAGCATCAATGCTCCATGCTACCCAGCCTAGAGTCATTGGTAAAAACTCTCAGTTGAGTGTTTATCTCCATCAGGTTGGTCTCCAGGCATGCTGCCGAGGAACTCTCTTATTATTAATAGATGCAGAGAGCATAACGTACTGCAGCTCCATTCCCTATGCATATATCTTAGGCTGTACAGGAGATCAAGCTAAGCATCAGCCTGGGGGCTAGCAACACAGTGCTATCCTGCCATGGTTCTTGCCTCCAGGTTCTTACCTTAAGTTCTTACCCGGACTTCCCTCAACCTGGGAGTGTAAGCCTCTTTGTAGCTCTTTCCTCCCTAAGTGTTCATTCACAACAACAAAAATCAACCCAGAAGAGAAACCCCCCTAATTCTGGCAGATGCTGGACCCATCCCCTTACCTAAACATTTTGGGCTACCTGAAACACTGAAGCTCTGGGCATCTAGGCACTGAAGGCTGCCCAGCTCAAAGACCAACAGTAAGTAAGGTCTTTCAGTGACTCCTGCTAGTGACAGTCCTGCCTGGAGGGGTGGCTGGAGTGGAAGGCAAGAAAGGCAAAAGCAGGGCTGATCCCCACCCACGGTTAGTGCCTAGTCATAGGGTCTCATTTTGAAGCTGTGTGAATGTCCACCTGAACTGTCTGGACCTAAGCAGGGATCCTGCCTTCCCTGCCGGAGCAGAGTCTCTGCTCTGAAGGCTACATCTGAAGGTACAATGGGGGTATCTTGTCTAGAGACAATATCTATGCTTGATCCATCGCCTGGGCCTCAAAATGTTCCAGCTCGGGTGTGGAGGAGTGTCCAGTGTCTCTATCCAAAGACCGGGGCCTCATACCTTGGTCGGGACAGAAGCCCCACTTCCGGTCATCATCGTAGTTGGTTGTGGTCGCACACCACACCTTGCCATCGTTTCGGCCAGCGCTGGTGCAGCTCTCATACTTGTTGCCCAGGAAAGTGAAGGGGAAGACACATGGGGCGCCTTCTGAATTTCCACCCACAGTAGACATAGCTATGGGGTAAACGACAGAGGTCAAGGAGCAGCAGAGGATCTGAGGCGCAGCCAGGAACCAATGACGAGATGGTGACATTAGCATACACTCACTGGGTACCAGTCCATCCTGTTCACCTCCATCAATAGCCCTGGTACAGGAGAGACCCTGTAGTGACATCTCCATGTCATAGATGGGACTTGTCTTGAAGAGGCTCGAAGAGATTAAGAAACTTGCTGAGCAGATAATGCTTGAAAGTTAAGTACCAGACCCAAGGTTTAAGCCCAGGTCGCCATGGTTCAGAGTCTAGAACTGGACCCTTGCAGATAGGAGCAGAGAGGCCAGACACCCAGAGGGCTGAGCGAGCTGATGGTCTCAACACACTGCCCTGGAAGATGAGCCTTGAGGCACATAGTCTTACCAGACACCAATCTCTGATTTAGCTTCAAGAAGCAGGCTCAATATACACATGTTGGAGAAAAGAGAAGTAGGAAAGGATAAAGAGGAGATGGAGAAGAGATAGAGTTGAGAGAAGGTGAGAGGGAAGATTAAAGGTCAGAAGAAGGCGGGAGGAATACAGTGTCAGAGCTCAAAGACTGGGTGCAAACTGGCTAGCAGGCTGTGAGCCGGCTGGCCAGAAATCAATAGCACACCTGCAACAGCTGATTCCCACACCCATGTGGTACCAACAGCTAGTCTTGGGGAAGATGCTGTAGGTGGATAAGTGGGGATTAAATGTCAAAATGCTTGCCTCTGAGGAGCAGAGAGAGGCAGGGATACCCACCGGTCTCAGGGCAGAATCCATACTTCTTATCCCGGTCATAGTCCTCGGTGGTGCCACACCAGCGGTAACCATCAGTGCGGCCCTCGGTGGTACAGCTGTTGTAGGAGGTGCCCTGGAAGCGGAACGGGAACTTGCAGGGCTGTCCATCTGCATTGCCACCCATGGTAAACAAGGCTGGAGAGGGGATGAGAGGGGAAAGATGCCATTGAGAGAGATATCTGGCTGGGTAGACCTGGAGAGTCACCCACTTGCTGGTTCATATAAGACTACTAATTGTAGCTATGTTAAAAAATATTAATCACAAACAATCTCTAGGGGGCTGGAGAGATGGCTCTGCAGTTACAAGCAATGACTGCTCTTCCAGAGGCTCCAAGTTTGGTTCTCAGCACTCATATCAAGCAGTTCACAACCATCTGTAACTCCAGCTATGGGGATTTGATGCCTCTAGCCTCGGAGGTACCTGCACTCATCTGTACATGCTCACACAAAGGCATACACACCTACACTAGTTTAAAATGATTAAAAAAATAAATCTAAAACACCAGTGAACATTGACTTCTCTGAGAAAGTCCTCTCTGGACATCTCCACTGCTGCTATAGCCAATCCCCACAGAAGGGAGAGATAAGGAGAAGGAGAAGGAGAAGGAGAAGGAGAAGGAGAAGGAGAAGGAGAAGGAGAAGGAGAAGGAGAAGGAGAAGGAGAAGGAGAAGGAGAAGGAGNAGGAGAAGGAGAAGGAGAAGGAGAAGGAGAAGGAGAAGGAGAAGGAGAAGGAGAAGGAGAAGGAGAAGGAGAAGGGGAGGCTGGTACCCTGGTATCTTGGCCTCCTACTCTGATGACCACAGGGTAGGGCATGACTGGAGAACTCGGAGAGACAGGATCAAGATCAGCCTGTCTTGAGCTCCCCCCAAGGCTCCCATCCCTGCATCCACTCCGGAGTTACAAAATGGTGTGTGTCTGGAATTGCCAAGTAGCAAAACCACAAGTGCGTAACGAGGACCATCTGTGTACAGCAGTGCCAGAGGTGACCTCACTGGGTCTGTTAACTCTACCACAAGCTGAATAGAACTCAAACCCTGGCTTCCCAGTGCAGGGACAGGGGTGGGTCTCTATCTTCATTGCCATTCTCCCCTTCCCCAAACAAGAAACCTTTTCCTGATGGGCCAGAAGAGTAAAGCTTAGCGAAGAGGTAGATATGAGTCCAGAGGCCCAGGTGGTTCAGAGTCAGGAGGGTTAAGTGATAACTTTGATCCCACCCAGAAGCCCTTCTCCTCTGGGACCCACCCTCTTCCCAAAGAGAAGGTCAGGGAAGACACACTGAATCAGCAGTCAGGAGGGGCTGAGTAACCAGAATCACTGCCCCAAGACCCAAACACGTGTGCCTTGTGCGTACTTGAACCTGGCCGAGGACCAAATCAATAGCCAATGTCTGGCACAGAGTGAACCCATCCAAGCTGGAGAGACGTTCAAGGCTGTTTCCTATCTATCCACGAAGCCTGGACCCACAGAAGGGCTGACTCTGGGAAGGGTTTCTGTGTTTCCCCCCATGTCCAACCGGGAAACGCAAGACTCAGTAACTTGAGTCTTAGTACAAAGTTTAGCTTCCGTGCTAAGAACATAAACAAGGCTGAGCTAGAACTCTGTGGTGGAGGAGGTCAGACCTACTGTGTGTGAGGCCATGGGTTGGATCTGTCCCACAGAGACAGAAGGAAAAGAAGAAATGTCAACAGGAAGACAATTAGAAGTTCTTTGTTCCTTCCCTCCTGTCCAGGTGATTAGTGGCAGTTAACGATGTTGCAATAGGAACAGGAAGAGTCACAACCATATACAATTATATACAATTATCAGCCCTCCTTACCCCAAACAGACTGTCCTTAGTCGATGATCCAGGGATGCCTTTAGGGGTTGGGGAATAAGCTAATACTTAGAAGTAGGTCTGTATTTTCTCTCTCCCATTTCTCCAACAGTTTTTTTTTTTTTTTTTTTTTTTCTGGTTTCTGATTTCTAGAACCGTCAAGTGAGATGCCCTGGCCAAGTATGATGTCATGCATGCCTTTACAAAGATTTATGATTAGAAAGTGTGTCCAGGAAGCTTTCAAAGTAGATTGAGTGTGGACATCAATACCCCTCCGCCCTTCACACTTTTTCCTCAATAGATGGTAGAAGAGGGAAAATGTTTTGACCTCTGATGATCGTTCTCTCTCTCTCTCTCTCTCTCTCTCTCTCTCTCTCTCTCTCTCTCTCTCTCTCTCACACACCCCACACACACACACACACACACACACACACACACACACACTCTGAATAGAGCTGAATACCTGTCCTGGCACAGGAACAGAAGGCAGAGTCAGATGTTATAGCTGTGACCACTTTAAGTGACTCTCTTTGGTACCGTGGGCCCAGTTTGAGAGGGATGGCTAATATTCTCAGACTGGAGACTGGAGATCCTACTTGGATCAGGTACCAGCTTGGACTGAGCCTTGTTTCCCTCCCACTGCTAAGCTCTTGATCTGTCTCCAGGCCTCATCTCTCTTCTCCTGGCCTCCTAGCCTTGAACCATAGAGTTTGTATGAAGTATAAAGTGGCCCTCCAAAAAATGTATTGATACATTCATTCTCGTGTATGTTAGAAAAAATAATCAATATATCAAATCCATAATCTCACAAATAATAAAGCTAAGTCACTTAGCTAAATATGAAAAAGTAAGCAGATATGGTCATGCACCACAAAAATAGCATTTAAGCTATAACAGACCACACACACAGGGTGGGAGTCCTATGTGACAGTGGTCCATGAGGTCAGACTGACTGGAGACTCTGAACCCTTCTCAGCTTGTGTCATAATACTGTATTCACACAGTGATGGTGAACTTGCACAACTAAACTTCTTAGAATGTGTGCCTGTCCCTAAAGCAACACAGTGGAGGCGGGACACAGTGACGGCTGAAATCAGGATAATGGACACTTGGATGAAGGGATGAAGGTTGACTGGCCTGTAGAATGTGGAGGATGTAGGCATGGCCAGTGCCCCTAGCTAGGCTGGGGGCCTGGGTAGGGTGAGGGCTGGGACCAGGGGCCAGGGCAGATGCTCACCTTCATGGGGGCAGAAGCCATACTTGCCATCCTTCTCAAAGTTGTATGTGGTGGAACACCAGAGGAAGCCATCACTGCGGCCAGTGTCTGTACAGCTGCTGTATTCCCGACCGTTGAACAGGAAGGGGAACTTGCAGTACTCGCCGTCAGCATTCCCATACTTTACGCGGACCACTGCAGGACACACAGAGCATGGGACCCAACTCTCCAGGGCCTTCCTCAGACACCGCCCAAGGGGATCATCCTGGGAGCTGAGTTCCCTCCTCCTCTCATTGCCCTGATCCCATCAGAGCAAATGAAGGGCTGAAAGTGGGGTTGGGTTGCTAGGAGACAGGAATGAATGCTGACAGGAGCTATCTTACCTTGTCCTTCTCCCAGGGTCCACAGCTCATCATCATCAAAGTGAGAATCTCCCCCAACACCAGTGCCCGGGGCAAAGGCATGTGCCAGGAGTCCATCCTTGCCGTCAAATGGGTATCCATCTCCATGCTCTGAAACCCACATTGCCTCTTAGCTGTTATCATTCCCTGCCCCCACAGCTGCATCCTTAAGCTCAGCCACACCCTTATCTGTGGTTGGAGCTCCTCGGCCCTCCAAACACCTGTCCCTTTCCCATTTCCTATTGGGGTGATCTGGAATAAGCATCGCCGGGGGTCGATGGAAAAAGCTCCAGCTTGGTTGCTCCCATCCTGTGGCCCATACTCCTCGAGGACGCATGGTCCTCTCCCCTGCACCACAGAGAGACCTTTGCTATGTTCATTGCTATCAGGAACACTGTACCCACCCACATGTCTTCTGAGCCACTACAGCACGATAACCCCATCCCTTCCTGGCACCCGTGGCCTCCCATCAACTCCGTCTTCCTCACTATACCCTATTCTCATGCCAGACTGCCATCACTATCCACGGAGCTAGTTTCAGGCCCTGCTGTGACCGAATGCTTCCCCTACTTATCCCCAGGTCCACACTGCTCTTCCCCTGCCCTCCACCTTCACTGTTTTGCCTCCTCGTATCCATACCACCAGCCTTCATACATATACTGCTGCCAGATACCGACCTCACATGGTGGCTTGGCCCCAGATTCTATTCCGCTTCCTCCCGCGTTGCTATTGGGACTACTGAATTTGAATTGTGAAGATCTTTCTTATTATGCTATATCCAAGTAGCCATAATGCATTTAGGGGCTGTCATTTACAGGGCACAGTAGGTTTTCGCTGCATGCAGGGTATATTACACTGCATCCTCCGCTATCACAGCCATGGCTTTCCAGTGTCTGGGACATGCTCGGCTCCCTCCGTCTGATGAGCATCTGATGTCTACACTTCTTGGTAAGCTGCCTTCAGGACCCCCACGCTTCTCAAATGACTACCTAGCCCCGTTGTTTCCGTGCTGCCCCATTCTCCAGCCCAGTTCCGCCTACCCCAGCGTCCAAAGTTGATCATGATGTCAGCCTCCCCATCATGGATTCGAGAAAAGCGCAGCGGAGTCACATCGCTCCATACTTTTAAGGCCCGAGCAAAAGCATCATCCACTGTCTCAGGGTCCAGGTCAGGTGTGTAACCAATGATCCTAGAAGGGGGAGAAGTGCATATGACTGCGCATATCCACAATTGTGCAAGTGTCTACGTGCATAGAGCGTGTGCGTGCGTGTGTCTGTGTGTGTGTAAGTGTTCTTGTGCAGCAGATGCATTGAGCAAAACTCACTGAGAACACCCTCCTATACTGCCTTGATGTCTCAACAGTCTCAGACCTCCTCATCCCTCATTCTGTCTGTCTGGGACAAGGGTACCAGGGAAATAAACAGTACAATATCAAACAAAAGGCAGAGATCTCACCCTTGATCAATACCAGGCACATAGAGTAGAGGTCTTAGCCCGATTAGAAACCAATCCTAAAACCACTATAAGATTAAGAACACAATTATCAACTGATCATCAAGCTTCCGCCACCTGACCCAGTGACCCAGATGACAGTAACAATCACCAACACTTGTAGACCCTTGCTCTGTATCAAACATTGTGGAAGCTTTTGATTTACATTTAATCTAATGTAGTTCCTCAACCACCCCTGTGAGAAGCAGATTTCTTAACCCTGTTTCATAGACAAGGATACCAATTCTAAGTGTGAGAGAGTAAGACCAGTGCCCCAATGACTAGATCTGCCTGGCTCCACACATCAAGAACTCTGTATGCAAAGTGTCTGAATGCTCAGCTCTCAGCAACGACACCTCACGGACCCCCTGAACTGAGAAGGCAATTCCCAAGGAAACACACATCCCTCAGGGGCCTGGCTCCGTGTCCCCCAGCCCCTCCTGGGCACCTGTATGTGATCTGGTTCTTGTCCCACTTGGGCTTGCGGGGGAAGAAGTTGTAGTTGGCCACATCTGGGTTGCCACATCTTGGCTTCCGCATGGTCTCGATGGTGTTCTGGTCAAGGTCACCTGTCTGGGGCAGCCCAAAGAACTTCTGCATCTTCTTGAGGGTATCCTTCAGCACAAAGAGGTTGCAACTCTCCTTGGGGCAGCCATAGAAGGTGTTCAGGTATTGCTGAAAGAGACGGGTACTCTCAAAGCCGGGAGCTACCTTGGGATGGCAATGCACATTAACCCCCAACTTCTGCCAAACATTCTTTAACTGGTACAGGATGGAATCAGGAAATCAAAGACAGTGAGTGGAGCCTTAGGCTCTCAAATGAGTTCCATCATCCACCAGTGGGGTGATTCACTTGTAGAGGGCATAGCTACCACCTTTTATTTCCTTGAATTTATAATTCAGTGAATATTAACTTATGTAACACACATACACACACACACACACACACACACACAGACACACACTTCCTGTCGTGCAGAGGAAGAGGAAGAATCTAAGAAAAAAAGCAGACAGCTTAAGAAACTTGCTCAAGAAGACACCACTCACAAATGGCAAATCGGGATTTGACATCAAGTGGTCAAGCTCCAGAGCCCATGCTTGAACCCTCAGACCCCAGCTTCTATCTGACTGAGCCTCCCAGCAGACCTAGGAATACATTATTTTCCTCATATTTTCTTTTCTTATGAAGAAATTCAAAGATTGTGTGCATGGGGTCTGGTAGCAGACCTGAGTTCAAATCTTAGCTCCACCATTTCTAAAACGATGCTGGCCTTATTCTTTAGAGGCTCTGCCCCAAACTACCAACCAGCTGCTCAACAAACAATGTGCGATGGCCACCATGTGTCAATCCCTGTGCTACTGCAGGATAAACTGATGGTCGAAACAAGCACGTCTAGTCTGTAAGATTCCAAACCTGACACAAGAATGTGGGTGGATCACAAATGCAAACTTAAATGCGTGGGGAAGTCTGGCTGGGATGGCAAAAGGCGCTAGGAGTTCTGCTTCAGGGACTGGCTCTCACCTGCTTGGAGGCACTCAGCAAAGGGGGGAAAGAGGGCATGATAGTGACGACCACAATAGTGACGTAATAGCAACAATGCCTGATGTGTATTGGGTGCTTCCCAAGTGCCAGACCCTCTTCCAGGAATCTAGAAGTACCTGACCACCTACCACAAAGACGGTGCCACTATGACCCTCTGACTTCAAAGAAACATCCACTCTGGAAGTCAAATCGGAGATCACCAGGCCAGTAGATTAACATAGGATGTGCACGGAGTCAGGTCATGTAAGTTAAAAGTCCGCTCTTTGTCCTTCCTTCCTTCCTTCCTTCCTTCCTTCCTTCCTTCCTTCCTTCCTTCCTTCCCTCCCTCCCTCCTCTCTCTCTCTCTCTCTCTCTCTCTCTCTCTCTCTCTCTCTCTCTCTCCCTTTCTTCCTTTTTCATTGTTTTCTTTGGGGGGGGCGGCTTTTCACTTTAAGTTGAACCCAGTGCGTCCCTGGCCCGGTCTCCCCAGGTGTGTACCATCCCTGACCACCTTATTGAGCCCTCTCCACCTGTCACATGGGACTCCTTCAGGAGTGAAGTCATTCCATCTACACAAGGGCTCATGCCCCACAGGTTGAGAACCCATTGCTGTAAAGGAAGCCTTGTGGAAAGAGATTTGGTGTGCCCCGCCCCCCCCTACTCCCCGCCCAGGGCATGTGGTTCCTAGGCTTGGATAGACTGGGGAAGAGGCTGGCTGGAAGATTTCTAAAAATGAGTGAATAAAGGCCATAAAGAGACAGATGATGTCCTGAGACCCAGGAAAGCATTTAAGCCAACCCATGGCCAGTGGATGGCGAGAGGAGTATGCTGCTTACAGTGGGCATTGCTTTGCAGCTGCCTCCCTGTCTAGCTTATGTGATGGATGCTGCTGCCAGGGCGCCCCAGAGCCAGGCGCACGCTCACACAACAACAACTAAGCCGCAGCTCTGGAGTCTAGCCAAAAAGGAGGTCGCACTGGCCGCTGGCCGACCCCAGCCCGGCTCAGTCCGCCCCCGCCCCACGCGCCCTGGCCTTCTGCTCCTGCTCCTCAGGCCTGCCAGCCAGGCGTGTTGTTTCCTTGTGTCCTCTGATCCCAGGGAAAAGTTCAAAGAAACTCTCCTTGGACCCTCCTGGACAACTTCTGCATTAAAATAAGGTATCCATCAAAATGCACAGTCTGCTTCTCTCCAGCCTCAAATGACTTGCCAAATGGTCCCTTCCAGCGTCTCACCAAAGGCCTGTCTCTAGATGTGTGCCAAAGTTTCCCAGAAGTTTGCCAAGCCTTGCTTTGGCTATCCTTTTATGCCCAAAGGCTTATACAAATTATATGCCAAAGCACACCCCCCATTTTCAAGAGATTTCCCCCTTTAAACTGATTGCCCTAAAGGCCTGACAAGATGCTTGCCAAAGGTTCTGTTGCCAGCTCTCCTGTTGGGTCCAAAAGACATTTATAAAGCCTGCCTAAAGCCAAATCCCCTAGGTAAAGTAGACAAAGTCCCTATTATTCACAAAAACAAACCTTTCCAGATGTTTCCCAGGGCAATCATCTCCCTCCTTTGCTTCTTCCTGGTTCCTAGGATGTACGTACCCTGAACTCCCCCAACTTATTTATCTGTGGCCTCTTCTTACCAAAGCCCCCTCCTGTTTGCAAAAGCCAATCTCTCCATCAACTGGCCAAGAAAGAGACCCTCAAATATGTTTACCAAAGTTCCTCCCAACGCTGCGCGCCAGTAGAGGGGGTCAGCGGGAGGGTGGCCTGCGTCTTCTATTTCCTAAATTTGTCTAAGCCAGCGTAGCAACTTACCACTGCCAACTCTTTGTCTGTTTTAGGGGCGACATCGCCGGGGAACTTGATGATGGGCGACGGTGCAGCGATGGCGCGGCCCAAGAGGCAGCACAGGACGCAGAGAACCCGCAGAGGGCCGGCGAGCGCTCCCCAGGCCACTCGTGCCTCCATCGTTGCGCTCCCGGGCTCCGCGTGTCACCCTGAGGTCGCTGGCTGTGCCCTGGGGTCTGTCCGGCTAGCGCCTGCTCTGCAAGGCGTTCCGAGATCCCCTTATTCTATGGCCTCTGCTTCTCGGGGCTCAGGAGCTCATAACGGGGTCCCACGTCCCAATACACACCACTGCCGCGGGTGCTTGCAGGTCCTGGCAATCCCTTTGTATATCTAAAGTCCTGGATGCACACAGAGCCTCCAGCCACCAGGGAAGTCTGGATGCAGCGGAAACAAGGGCGGGCAGACGCCAGATGTGGCCGGCTGGGCTGGAAGAGTGCTGGCAGCACCGGGTGGAGTGGGGCGGGTCGGGGAGTGAGGTCCGACCCGCCCCTCTCCTCCCCACCCCCTTTCTCAGCTTCTTCCCACCTCTTCTTCCATTCCCCATCCCCCTCTGCCTCCAGCTTCCCTGGGCCTTCTTGCTCCCTAACTGGGGGCTGCCACTCCACCTCTGCACCTAGGTCCTCTTTCTCTAAACAACTGGTGTGAGGAGTCCTGCAGACTCTTATTTAAAGATGGGATCAGGGCCTTGCCTTTGGAGGAATGCTGGGATCAGGACACTGAGCTCCTGGGCACAGGAGTCCAAAAAGTGAAAGTTAGAAACAAGAGAGTTCAGGCCTTTCATGATGGTCCAAAGCAGAAATGTTAGATAATCAGCCATAGAGCCACTCAAGGAAATGAATAGGAGTAGAAAGAGCCAGATAGAAATTAATAGAATCTAGCCAGCCTTCCTTCTCCAAAATACACATTTACTTGGTTTCACTGGTGGTCCTCACTAGAACACAATCCAGTGAAGAACACAGCACTCCAACTTGAGAAATGTCCCCTCTCTTAGGAAAGACAGCTGAGTCTGACCTTACTTACTTACCCCCACCCCACAACTAATAAGAACATTCTAGGATAGCTTCTTGGAAGATGTGACTTCTGAGCTGTTCCCGGAAGAGCAGCTTGGGGGTACCGGGTGGGAGAAGAACAGACATTTCCAGCAAGCTCTATTAAAGAAGGAGATTCCCCCTGTCTTAAAAGTAGAGGCTATCCTGCCCCAGGGGCCAGCAAGGATAATCTGGAAAGGAGGTGGGATTAGGGTGAGCTGGGTCTAATTAAGAAGCCAGGGCATGTGCTGAGATAGCCAGCATCACAGCATCACCTGCCTGAACAGAATTGGAGATCCTGGAGATAGAATACGCCCTCTATCCCTTGGCTTGAGAAAGCTCAGTGGCTTGGGTCTAGTGGGCTTCTGACAAGTTCAGGCTTGCCCAGCAGGCTGTAGAGTGGGTTAGCCAAGGTCAGCTGCGGGGAGTCTCTTGGGACCAGAATCTGTAGGAGGGAGCTGGGCCATCTGAGGGGACAGCTCTGGCTTTGGGGGGTGGGGGAGTGGGAAGGACCTCTGGGGAGGGGCGATTATCCTCTGGCTCAGCCCCATTTGGCTCCTGGCCACCCAGTCTTGTGGAAGGCCAGAGAGCCAAGCTGGAGAGAGCGAGTGGTGAAAGCGGAAAAAGTTGTTTCACTTAAGCTGGGGTTGAAAGCTCGTGGCTTGCGGGCTGAATAGCATTTTGAAATTTGGGAAGCCTTATGTAAAAATCAGACATTCTGCTGTTGTTTAAAAGTTCCCTAGGCCTGGCAACCACGGGTGCCAGTTTCCATATGGCAGCCACTAGCTGAGGCTAGGTCGTCCTCTTCAGACAGACTTTGCTGCTCTCTACCACCTGAGGAGGGCTTCACGGTTGTCACCTTTGCCCACATGTCTCCTACCATGTTAGGGAGCTAGCCACCTGGAAGGACATCAGGGCTAGACCCCGCCCTCCTACACCACAGTTGTAGAGGCAAGGACCTGAACTGTGGGATGCTATTGGCGAGAGGCATGTGATCTGAATCATATCCCAGAAGGAGACATTACCAGAACTGCCTGGTAGTTATTAGTTGATAACTAACTGAACCTAATTCCAGTAGCCCCAAACCTTGTGCAATCCTTATCCGTGAAGAACACTTCATGTACCATTGCCTTATCCAGAAAGTCAACCCAAATGGGCTTGTCATTCATCTGGGGAAATCTATCTATTCTAGAGCCTTTAGGAACAGTATAGTGTCTACCTACAAATGCATTGGCACACTGTGCCTCTAGTCCTTATGTGCTGCTCTCTTCCCTTTGCAGTAAACTATGTCTTCTTAATTACACTTTGCATATCTCATCTGAACTCCTTCTAAAGAGATAAGCACACAAGGGAACAGAGAGGAGGCCCGAGTGAAATTCTAGTGACACCTGATTTCAGTTCCAACCTTTCCTCCAAAGGCCTTAGGAAGACATGGAACCCAAATAGCAGAGCTTTGGGGTTCCTGGGAGGAAGAGAGAGAAATTTTCTTTTTCAGTCCCTGGGTAGAACTGTGGGAGTTGTTTTTTTCTACAAGTGCACATGGAACCATCAACCTGGCTTTAATTGAGATATCTATGGAAGCATTCGAGACTATGGACCACTTATGAGGTGCTATATAACCAAAGAAACATCCCTCCAGGCCAACTTTCACTACCTACTTATATATTCCTCATGGAGGGGCAAGGCCTCCTATCTGTATCTCTAACATGCAGCCATATGAGTCACTCATGTGTGACCCATGAGCCTTTTCTTCCTCCACAAGGGCATGCTATGCAGTCCAGTCCGGTGAGGATCCTGTGCGGGACCTCACAGCTGCTCTGATTTCACAACAACAGCCTGTCATGCCCAGGGGACAGCATTCCACAGGTGTTTGATGGCCACCCACCAGAAGCTGAAAGAGCTTAGGAAGAATTCTTCTGGGGACTTCCTGGGGACTGTGCGGCCCTGCAGGTGCCAGATTGGGCTTCAGCATCCTGAATCAGGGGAAGATGAACTTCAGGTGCTCAAAATCGCCTTATTTATAGAAAGTTGTTACATATGTGGTGGTTTGAGTGAGAATGGCCCCCATAGGCTCATCTATTTGAATGATTGGTCCCTAGTTGGTGGAACTGTTTTAGAAAGGATTAGGGGCTGTGGCCTTATGGGAAGAGGTGTGTCATTATTGGTGCAGTAGGGATAAGGTTACAAAAGCCCATGCTAGACTTTCTCTCTCTCTCTCTCTCTCTCTCTCTCTCTCTCTCTCTCTCTCTCTCTCTCTTGCTCCCTACAAATTGTGGATACAATGTAAGCTCTCAGCTAAGATTTCAGCACCTGCCTGTCTTCCTGATACCATGCTCCCCGCCCGCCATGATAGACTCATCCTCTGAAACTGTAAGCAAGACTTTAGTTAAGTGTTTTATTCTTTATAAGTAGCCTTGGACATAGTGTCTCTTCACAGTAATAGAAAAGTAACTAGTAACACCATCGGCCTGAAAAATTACCTAGGCTGTAACTAGCACGTGTCAAGCTATGGCAAGCATTTAATTCTTTCTTTCTTTCTTTCTTTCTTTCTTTCTTTCTTTCTTTCTTTCTTTCTTTCACTCACTCATTCAGGACTTATGCATATTGTTCCACCTGCTGAACTCCAATGGCATTAGGGCAGAGTCTGTGAGTCTGTGTCACTGCAGAAATAGGAATTGCTTCCTGAAGTCCTTGGGCAGAGAGGTACCTGACCAGAGTCAGCCAAGAATCCAATCAGAAAGAGTTGAGTGGTGAGGAAACAAGGAAGTGGTTTGCTCTCCAGTGCAGCCACGTTGGGAAGAAGTGGGTACCTTGACCCTGATCCCTGGCTTCTGAGTGGAACCAGAGCTTGAGGGTGCAGGGAGGCAGAACAGACATGGAGGACAAGAAGAGAGCATAGCCAGGCGTTCTTGGTCTGGCTGATGACTGTCTCAGGTCTGGCTCTGGCTCCTGTTGGCTCCAGGGTATCGTTATTAGGGGCAATTGGTTTCTCATTAGGAGATGATTGTTCCTGCTTGAGAAGGGCAGGTCACTTCCAGTCAGAGTGTGGAAGCTTGGGGAGCCCACTCTTCCTGGAATTTGAGATAAACTTGGTAGGGCTCAGAGAACAAACTAAAGAGCTAGAAATACAGTTGCTCTGTATCGCTGCTCTGTCTTCACAGCGGCAATGCCATTGCCACAAGCTTTGGAGGGGTCGACATCTGCCATCTGTGCCTTCTCATGACCTGGTCTTTAGTTTGGACCCTAGGGGGAGATGTTAGTGATCCCCACCCCCACCTCCGCAAAACCAGACAGGAGCCAATCTGATATCACTCACAGCAGGGTCTTCATTCTATTCGAGCTAGCTCGGGTCCCCACAATGCACCACCATCACTCAGGATGGTTTTGGTGAGGGGGGAGCCCCAAATGTCTATGGGGCAAGGCTTTACAGTAAGCATCAAGCAGGGAATACGTGTGCAAGCATCTAATTAGAAAGCTCCTGTGGCATTTAACATAGTTGGCTGGTGCTGGGAGTCAGATCATAAACTCAACTTCTGCTCCCCTTTGCGTTGGTGGTCGTTAGGCAGGGGGTGGGTTTGTAACCTGGGGGTGCAGGTTTGTTGGGGGAATAACCTGGAGACACGTCTTGTTGAGGGTGTAACCCGGAAATTCTGGTCTTGTTGGGGATTAGCCTAAAGACTGAGTTTTGTTGGGGGGCAACTTGGAAACGAATGCTAGGTACCCGCCTGTTAGTTTACCTAAGTTCAAACTTAGGTTGGGTTCTCTAAAATGGAGTCTGAACTTACAAGATTTGGCCTCACACTTCCAGCTCCACAGTGGCTGCCTGGCATAGACTTAGATGGAAATTGAATCTATACCCCTTGGCAAAGCAGAACTCAGAGCTGGGCTTTAAGAATCCACTGAAACCAGCAGCCATTTGCTGGTCTGAGTCTGGGACGCATCTGCCTTTCAGCTGCACGTTAGGTTGGATCTCGGTACAGGGCCGTAAAAGACCAGGGCCTGCCTGAAGCAGAGATGACACAAAGATGACAGTGGGGTCATGAACCAAGGGGAAAGGGGAACCCCCTCCCACTGCCTCTTCCCTACCCCCCACTAGGCCGTCCAGCCTCCCAGCCCTGAATAAAGCCAGGCTACATTTGAAGGTTTACTGAGCAAGCCATTAAGTCCCCTTAACTGGATTTGGTTCATCTTTGCCAGAAGCCTATTTGTTTATATGAGCTAGAAATTTTGGGAAGCCATGACCCTTGAGCACCCCTTGCCCACCCCCATTTTGTCACTGCATCTTGGCTCTCCTATTCATCTGAGAGGCACACCCCCAGCCAGCCATCCTCATTCCTTCCCCAGGGCCCAGAACTCACAACCCTCAAGTGGCCTTGGCAAAGGCTTCCCTGGCACCAGGTGGATGGGAACGGTTCTAGGCTATCACACACTGGTGGTGCAGGATGGCCTGCAGAGGTGGAGCCTGCGACACGGAGTCCCCTCCCTTGCAGTCACATTCTCCCTAGGGTTAGGGTCAACCCCACAGCAAGGCCAGCTCCAACACTGTCTGAGGCTTTCAATGTCACACTCACCATAGGCCTGCAAAGCCATTTTGGGGGACAGGCATGTCAGGTCAAGTGCTATACCCTCAGTGAAACGGTCCCTGACTGACTGTCCCTGAAAGGAGTCACACTGGTGTTGACGCCTTTGTGGTAGTGACATCTATCTGCAAACAATCTTTTCTTTAAAAGTCATTTGTGTGTGTGTGTGTGTGAGAGAGAGAGAGAGAGAGAGAGAGAGAGAGAGAGAGAGAGAGAGATGTTTATGTGTCCATATATGCACACATAAATGACAGAGGAGAATGTCTGATGTTCTGCTCCATTGCTCTCTGCTCTAAGTCTGAGTCTCTCAGAGAACCTAGAGTTAGGCTGGTGTCTTAGTTAGGGTTTTTCTGCTGTGGACAGACACCATGACCAAGGCAACTCTTATAAAGGACAGCATTTAATTGGGGCTGGCTTACAGGTTCACAGATTCAGTCCATTATCATCAAGGCTGGAACATGGTGCCATCTAGGTAGGCATGGTGCAGGAGGAGCTGAGAGTTCTACACCTTCATCGGAAGGCTGCTAGTAGAATACTGACTTCCAGGCAGCTAGGATGAAAGTCTTAAAGATCCCATGCTCACACCCCCAACAAGGCCACACCTTCTAATAGTGCAACTCCCTGGGCCAAACCTATTCAAACCATGACATTCCACTAGCTGGGCAGAGCTTATGCAAACTATCACAGTGGTAAATGGGAGGTCTCAGCTCTTTGCTCCCGTCTCCTCCCTTTACCAGCACTGGGGCTCCATATGCTTTTGAGACAGCCTGGCTTTGTGAAAACCAGGGTCCTGGGACCCCTGCTCATGTAGCAAGTCCTCTCACCCTCTTACCCACTGACTCATCCTTCTAGCCCTCCAAACAGTCTTATTTCATTTCTCTGTATTGAACCCGGTACTAGAACATCAGTGACATCACTGGTTTCACACACCGTGGCTGCTCAATAAATACTTGTTGTCTCAACAACTTGAATAAGTGAATCATTCTCCCAAATATGAGCAGATGGATGGAAAGGCAGGCCCAAGTACCGGAGACTGCAGGCTTCCTTTACGGCACTCGGGGAGGAAGAGGATAGGCCATACCCTGTGTGGTCTACACTGGACCAGCTGGGTAGACCATCTAGCTAGACCAGATAGGTGGAAGTCCTAGTTGACCTGAAAGGACAGGAGAGAAGTTCATGTCCTTACCACCTCCACCTTTCTGCCTTCCCCTCTTGAACTTTGAGTTCTGCACCATTGCTTGCCCCACACTCTTGTCTCCTCCTCTTCCCACTTCCCTAGCTCCCAGCTGTGCACCAGATCCTAGAATCTTGCACATGCTACCCAACCCATGCTAGGGGAGAGCTGTCGCTGAGCTACATTCCCAGCCCATTTATACTTTATTCGGTTTATTTGGATTCTCTGTCACCCACGCTGGCCTCAGTTCCTGAGTACTGAGATTACAGGCACCATGCCCTGACACTGAATTTGTGAGTATATATGGGTGGTGAGGAGGGGATAACTCTTAAAGGGGGAAGGGGCAGAAGAGTTAGGTAACTTTGAAACCCAAGATCCAGCTTTACCTGAAAGCAACATAGCCTTAGATTTCCCAGTTCAGTGATCTCTTTCTATATTTAGTGCAACTCGGGTACCATTTTTATTATTTGTACCCAAGAGTGTCCTGGGAAATAGTCCTCAGTGATCAAGGCTAGTGAGCTACCATCACGGTGCCAGACAGAGTACCTGGCACTTCTCCCTCCATTAAGGACCCAAAACTTTCTGCTTTAGCACCATGGGGTAGAAGAGATATGAGGTTCTCACAAGGAGGGCAGATGTTCATGGAGAGAGGGACCCTGCTCCTCTCTGGAAGCTCGGGTTTATGGACCAGTGAACTCTTCATTCTTGGACTGTCTCAAACAGGCTAGGATCCCCCAGCAGGGGGGACTCTACTGCTCTACTGACCCATGCCCCTTGGATGGGAAACCCTTATGCTCAGCTTTCAGGGCCCCTCAAAGGGATGTCCCAAGGCAGCAGAGTATAACAAGGAAGCCTGTCTACCATGTTCTTTGATAAAAAAGCCTCTTTGTAGGGTTCCAGGCAAAACACCTTAGGGCTAACAATTCCTGAGGGTGAGGTACAGGAGGGATGGGCCTTGCTGAGCCTTGAGCTGTTCTTGTTCAGGTTCCTCTCCTCAGAGCATCTCCAGCTCCATCCTCCATCCCAGAGTGAGTCCATCCTGTGATGATCCTGGCACCCGCAGCACCACAGGTTCCCCCCCCCCAAGGCTCCTGAATCATAAGAATGCTTTTCCTTGAAGGCATTGGCATGTTTGGGCAGTGCCTTTCTAAGCTGGAACCAGGACAGAGAAGGAGCCCTGGAGAAAAGCCCAGCACGGACACAGTTGCCGGGTCATCTTTTGTGTGCTAAAGGCTGCTCGCTCACCACTGTATCAGTCAAGATGATGCCTACAGGTGGCTCAGTATTACCTCTCTGTCGAATAGACTGAACACTCGAAGACAGACTGGCAGGTGGATGCTGGTTCCCCTGGCTTAGAGCTGAGAAAACTGGGATGATCCACTCAAGCCCATGGGCATAGGATCCACACTAGGACGTCCTTGTGGTTTTCTGTTTTTAGAGTCCTTGTATACTTCCTGAATTATCATATCCCACACGTCACCATGGTGATGTGAGGGAACTAAACTGAGGCACTGAGGAGGGCTTGCCAGGGCAAGGCTACACACAAAGAACACCAGTCATTCCCAGAAGCTTGCTTTGAGCCAGAAAATGTGGTAAGTGTTGTCTCACAGAACACCCAGTGGAACGTTCGCTGATGATAAGAAGAGAGCCCAGAGAGGTTAACTGGTTTGACCTAGGACACACAGCAAATCTACACAGAGCTGGAAGCTGGGTCTATTGAATATTTCCCTGCAGCTGTTGCTGGTACTCAGTCACAGCTTTTGCTCCACACCCTACTGTCTTTAGTCTACTTCCAGCATCCCCTCCGCTGCCGCTCGCTGATTTCCACCTCCTGACGCCCCCTGGTCCAGAAGTCAATCCAAGATTATTATACTTTCAAAGCCAGTTTTTCAAAACACAGCTCCCGGAAGTCCTCCCTGATTCAGAGTCCGTCATCAGCAACCATATTCACGTACAGCTGGTACAGGTGGTGGTTTCTTAACTCTGAGACAACCTCACTTCCTTTATTGATCCTGCAGTAGTGAAATGGACACTCAGGGCTGTGACAACATGGGTAGTGCTTATTACACGTTTAACACTGCCTGGCACACATGCAGCAGATGCTTAAAAACCAACCACTCTCTTTATAATAATGTGCTCTCTGCAGATTTTCCTTCCACGCTGTTTCTCTCTCTCTCTCTCTCTCTCTCTCTCTCTCTCTCTCTCTCTCTCTCTGTGTGTGTGTGTGTGTGTGTGTGTGTGTGTG